>NC_056732.1:728896432-728991432 GCF_019279795.1 Protopterus annectens
GTGAGATGCCAGAGGGATGAGAATATTATTATTATTGGACAGTAATGGTAGAAAAATGTGTTGATGGGGCCAGAGGGATGAGAATATCACTGTTAGACTGCCAGAAAGGAAGTCATTCTTTTAGCCCTATAGCTAAGCATGATTTGTCTTTTGAAAAGTAGATGAAAGATACCCTTATTGTCTTTATATTAGATTCTCTTCAAACTTTCTTTTATGTATTTACAGTGTTTTGCATAACCACATGGACTTCGATTTCACTGTCAGAATTTATCAGCTAGGTTGTGTTATACAATTGTGTTAACTTCATTCAGTTTTGCCTTGGTCAACTAATGCAATTGTCAAAGTTAAAATACGATCAACATTAGATCACTGTTGCAGTAGCCTATATTTTATGAGTTCTGTCATGCCAAGGATATGACAAAACTTAACCACTGTGGGCTCAAGGATAGCTGCATAAAAGGAGAGGTTAAGGTGCCAAACGCTTCAGTGCTTTCTTGCCACTGGTGTGTGCTTTCTGCAGACTTAATAGAGCCGCATGTTGGCTAGAGAGCCTTCAAGGCTAGGCAGATTAGTACCCTTTTGGGAAGAAACTTTTCCTATATTTGTTTGAAGAAAAACTGATTTTTCTTTTGATTTTTACAGATTATTCTCAGAAAAGTTATGCTTATGAATTCTCTCCATGTGAAGAAAAATTTCTTTTGTAATGAATGTGAGAAAATGTGTGCAAATCATTTTTGGTATATTTTCTATAGGGTTATGAAGAATACTTGTAGGGCCTTGGTGTTGTGCTTTTGGGGACTGTCAATGAAAACTTTACCTGAAAACTTAAATTTTCTGTGAGGAGGTTTACTGATTCACCCAGGCTCCTCTACCTGCTTTTCAGGTTCCTTTTTTGTTCAGCCATGGATCAATTATTAATCTCCTTGGTTCTTCCTGCCCCTGTCTGCAAGAAAAAAAATTCTTGAGTCTTCAAGTGTCAGATTGGTCCCTTATTTGCACAGCCACCAATGGGTGAGACTGATCTGGCAAGACCTTGTTCTTTTTACTGCTCATTGTTGCCTGTCACTCCCTCTGGTATAATTCCTTGGAAAGCCACTAAGGACTGGTAGATACTCGCTCTGCGGTTATTGGGTTGTCCTCTAGAAAAGGGAAAAACACTCTCATGTCAGTCTCTGGGGAAGGAGCAGAAGCCGTCTTACAGCAAATCCAAACTAAGATGCATGATTCTCAGGTTTAATGCCTCTGCCATGGGTCTCTCTTTATTTCAAGTCCTGTTTCTGTATTGACTTCAGAGAAAAATAATTCCCTCACTTTCTGACACTGATTCCCAGGAGGAATGTTTTATTCAATAAATTCTCTTCAAGCTGAAGATTCTGATCCCTGATGACAGTTTTTACAAATTTCTATTCAGAATGGAACTATAGTTAAAACGAAAAAATTGTTTCAGTGGGAACAATATGAAATCCCCATTTCCTGCGCAAGTATTATGATTTGTTGCAAATGGATTTTCTCAGCCTGCAGCTGGCCCTCCTGTTAATCAGTTTTAGAGGATGTTTTCATAATAGCTTGCAGTATGCCTGACAGTCAACCTCCTACTCCCAAAAAATCTGATAGCTTATACAAAGCTCCCCAGACGGTACTTGCATATTACCGCAACCAGATTTTAGTGATAATACCACTTGCTTCCCGATATTGAAATCTGACCGTTAGTGTTGTACAAATGTCAGGAAATGTCTTTGCTTTCACACTGAAGGTTGTTTTAAGAAGGGTTGTCAAGAACAACGGAGAAAGTTAGTGTGTCACTGTGGCTGTGTGCACTTTAAAGCCAGCATGTGTGGAGCCATCTCATTTGTGCATTAATGTTGCTTACAGCCACAGCAACAGTAACTTTTTCTGGTGTTCTTGATAACCCTTCTTAAAACCACTTTCACCCAAAAAACTCCTTTTTTCTTTCATGTCAAACTGCGTGTCACGCTACATGTTTTTGATTCAATATGACTCCAAATGGTGAGGAGGCATCCCTCTGCGTGTGTTAATCTCAGAAATGCATCTTAAAGTAAGCAAAATACTGTGTTGTACGAGTGTCAGGAAACCAGTAACACAGCTGCGATACCTGAAACCCAAATACAATTATAACAGTTATTCATCAACATTTGCTGCCACCAAAAAAAGGAACGTTCAGCGGGCGGACTTTCAGTAAGCAACATGCTGGTAGTAAAGTGCATAAAAACACAGCATGTTGTTTTACATTTTATTGAAAACACTCCAGAAGAAAAACGGTTAAGGTGTTTGCCTTACAGACAAAAGGTACAGGATTTGATTCTCACCTTTGGTAAGCATGATCAAGTTGAAAAAGTCCCCAGAGGTTGTTAGACTAGTAGTCATCTATAAATTCAGTAATGTCTTTACACCTAGTCTGGTGGCTATCTCTGGACAGAAGTAGTCAGTAAATCATGCCCTATAAATCAAATATAAATCAAATTTGTGGGTCACATTTGGGTTACATGGCTAGGCTTTTTAAGCACCTTAGTGGTCGTTAGCCTAGTTATGCACCTGTGAACCTATGAATATGCAAGTGTTTTCAGTGGGAGAATACTAACGTTTCTCAGTCTCTCAGAAAATACTGTGAATTGATACAACTGGAGTTCTCAAAACCTTTATCCATTCCCCAGTGCTGTCAGCACTGGTGGATGCATTTGTCACAGCCTGCAGTTTTCCCTAACAGCCAACATTCTTCCCCTAAGAAAGCAGAAAGAATATACAAAGTTCCTCAGTCTTCCAAGTTTTTATACACTCAGACCCATAGCTTTAGTTAGTTCAGCTGCTGCCAAGCATTTTTGTTGATTCTAATCTTTCTCCGTCTGGTAAGTATAGTAAAGCTATTGATAAGTTTGAGGGGGAAGTGTATGCGTCTGTAACTATGATTTCTAGAATATTGAATAATCAGGCCCATATGTTAGTTTTTACTAATTTTGAAAATCATGTGAGGAATGTTTTAGCTGCATTTTTCTTTTGTGAGGAAAAATCTGCTTTGTGCGGTTTAGTTTCTTCTGTCTTTTAGGTCATTGTTTGAAATGTATGTGACACCATCAGTACTGCTTCCAGGGCTGATGCCATTGGTACTGTTTAGAGATTTGCCTGGCTGCATTCTCAGAAGCTCCCAAAAGATATCCTCTGTTGCAGAGGTTATCAAAAAGTGTGATGAGAGGGGTAAGCTCCCTGGGAAAAACATTGCTGTTCCGTATGTTCGGAATTTAGTCCTTTCGATTTTAAGGGTCTATTAAAGAGCATTCACTGTTTTAATCATTCAAGGTTATAATATAAACCACTTTAATAGATGTCATATGTCACACCTATGCTCCCCACTCAGGGTGTAGGACATAAAGGTGATGTACGGATATACATACCTCAGAACTTCTTTGCCACCAGTCTGAACTCCATCTTTGCTTGTTGGTCTGAATATTCCTTCCTCTCTGCTGGTTACCAAGCAGTATTTCAGATAAGTGCCCTGTTGGGGTTGTACTCTCTTTTATTACTTTTTGGGGTTTATGAGTTTACATGTCATCAAGAAAAGGAAAATGTCAGTGTGGGAGGCAGATTCCCCATAATGATCATCTTGAACAGTGTCTGTTTTGTCTGGGTACTTCCCATGACCATATGAAGTGTTCTGCTTGCCAAACATTTATCCCGAAGACCCTACATATAGTCATCTCTCTTCCTTGTTTATTTACCTGGAGAACTGAAGTCTTAAATTTTTTTTCACCGGGTACTATGACAGAACCCTCCTGTCCTGAAAGTTAGTGACTGACCTGCCAAGAAGGCCAAAAGAGTTGGGTCTGACTCAGCTGCTGTCCCGCCTCCCCCAGGCACCTCTCTTGAGGCTGGCGAAAGCCCAGAGGTTTGCACGGTTAGATTCTGTGCCGTGATCATATCGGAGGCCTGCATGGATCCATCTTCTTGCATGTCATCAGAGGCTCAGAAGACATCTGTTCTGGATTGAGGGGGGGCTCTTATCTGATCACTTCAGAGGGTCCAAGGGGGATTCTGAAGATACTTGTGCAGAAGGAGATTTCCTACTGTGTTAGTTAAATGTAGGCAAGAGTCAGAACCTCCTAGGATGCTTAGAGCAAACATGTCTCAAAAGAAGAAACAAAAATATTTCCCCTGCTCCTAAGGATCCCCAGCATGAATAACAGGATTTTACCATGGGGTTATTTAATGCATTGATGGCCATGAAGTATCCCCAAGGAATTTCTGTCCCAGCTCACCCTTGGTCCATTACCCCACTCGAGACCCAGAGGGCAGGACTCCTCTGAGGAATTGGATTCTAGGGAAGAGTCTTTGGCATATTCCTCTCAGATCTGGTCTCCCTTGGATTATGGCTCTGAAGAGGAGAAAGAATTTATTAGCCCAGACTCTCCTTTTGAAGAACTGTGCTTTGGGGATACTATTTCTTGTATGATGGAGTACTTTAAATGGGACTGCTGAAAGAGAAAGAGTTTATTAGCCCAGACTCTCCTTTTGAAGAACTGTGCTTTGGGGACCCACAGAGCAGGACTTCTCTGAGGACTTGGATTCTGGGGAAGAGTCCTTGGCATATTCCTGTCATATCCTGTCTCCCTTGGTATATGGCTGTGAGGAGGAGAAAGACTCTATTAACACAGACTCTCCTTTTGAAGAACTCTCTTCTGGGGATACTATTTCTTGTGTGATGGAGTACTTTAAAATGATACCACTGATGCCACCTCTAGGGTTGTTGCATTTGGATCTGTGTAGCTGTTACTCTTGGCTTCATTTCCAGCCCTTGCCTAATTATATTAAGGCTAAAGTGTCGGAAGTTCCTCTTGATCCTCTTTGGCTGCGCAGCTTCTGAGCATTTTAAGTCTCTGCAGGATAAGGAGGTGGTCTTGTAGGCACTGAAGCATATTTTTGTTTCTTCTATTCCCAAGTTCCAAAGGAATTATCCCTCTAAATCTGCTTTGTTTGCAGACAGCCTTGCCCTCCCCCCAAGGTAAGAGTGCTAGGTGGGTTCCTTCTCTAAAGACTACTCAGACTGTCCACTACCCAGAAACCTCCTTTTCAAGATAAGCCTGTTTCCCCCTTTCTTCAGTCAGGTTCCTTTATCTCTGTCTTTCTTTGTCCCTTCCCATTTGGTCGCAGGTCACGCGAGGCTCTCTGGTTCTGTCCATCATCCATGGGGAGATACCTCACGGTGTGGGAATCCCTTCTTCCTTTTCTGGGCGTCATTCAACCTCCTCAAAACAGCTTCCTTTCTTTTCAGTGCTACTTCAGAGCCTTCTGTCTCGAGGCATTATTCAAGCTGTTCCACCTTCCCAGAAAGGGAAGGTACCTGGAGACTCATTCTCTCAACTCCTCACCTTTCTGAAAATTCCTTCCTTTTGCATGTTATCCCTTCAGACACTGTTTTCTCCTTTTCCTCAGGCTTTCTTGGTCTGTCTGGATCTCAGAGATGGTTATCTTCACATCCCTGTTCATCCCCTTTCATGATGTTTTTGCATTTTTTCCTTGCATTTTCAGTTTTCTTCTTTGCCCTTTGGTCTTTATACTGCCCCAAGAGTTTTCACCAAATGCCTCACTCCTGTGATTGCTTTTTTTCAGGATGAGAGAGGTCAAATCTTTCCTTATCTACACGACCTTCTCCTTCAGGCTTCCTCCCTCAAGACCCTGCTTCAGCACTTCCACTTTACTGTTTGCCTCTTGCAAAGCCTGGAGTTTACCATAAACTTCCAGAAATCAAGTCTTAGTTCCTTCTCAGGATCATGTTTCTTGGTTGCAAGCTCCAGACCATCCCTATGCTGAGTTCCTAACTCTTCCCAAGACTCTTTGATTGCTTTTTTTTTTCAGTCTCTTCTCCCTCAGGTTTTAGTTACAGCCAGGAAGTTTCTCAGGGCTCTAAGATTCATGGCTTCCACAATTCCTATGCTACCCCCACCAGACACTCCACAATCAGCTGCTCTAAGGCCCTTAACAAAGGGTGTCCAATTATACTGTTTAATATTAATACTAATACAAATGGTAGTAGTTCACCAAGACAGGTAGGCCTTCTGGAGTGAACTGTCCTGTTTCTGAGAGCTGTACATCTCCAATGCCAAACTGGTTGTCTTCCCAGTTGTCTGTCTATGCTGCAGCTGTGAGTAAAGCTGCAATCATTTCCCCTTTAGTCAGAGTGGCACACACCAGTCCTTTGGCTTGGCACATCTCAGCCAACTGGTTACTTGTCAGCTTGCCATAATCATCTTTTGACATCTTTCCCTGCTCTCCCTGCCTGACTAAGCTAACAAAAGGTAAATAAATAAAACTATTGTGATCTGAAACTTTGAGTGTCTACTTTGTGGCTCTTTGAGAGTACACCTATTTAGTGACAACTGCTTACAGGAGTTCAATTAATATCCACACCACTGCTCACCAATATGTAACCATGTGCTGGTCCCACCACTGTCAACCAGTACGTGAGGTCCCCATGCTGGGCCTGTAATCAAGGATTCTGAATTCTCACCATTGACAATGGAGAGGGATGTTCACTTGGAATACAAATGCACACACTCACTATTTCCAGATGCAGGCCTCTCTACATAAAGCACAAATTTCCTTAAGAGCACACAAGGAACACACACAGTCCGGGGTCTGGATCTCGCTGTCTGTCTCCCTGCAGGTCCGCAAAAAGACTCCCCACTGGTACAGCTGTAGGTTTAGGCCCTCAGCCTAGTGTCCAAGTCAAGATCTTCAGCACCCTTTCTGTAAGCCCAGTGCTTGGTGTCTCTGCTCCAAGTAGCTCTCACACACACACACACACACACACACACACACACACACACACACACACACACACACACACACACACACACACACTCACTCGGGAAAGGCTGACACAGATTTACCTGCTGTGTGCCCTTCTGCCCATAGTTTAAGGTAGTTATCCTGCCACCAGACACTCCACAGTCAGCTACTGTAAGCCCTTAACAAGGGGTGTCCAATTATACTGGGTAATATTAATACTAATACAAATGGGTAGTAGTTGACCAAGACAGCTAGGCCTTCTGGAGTGGCCAACAGTGTCACCAAATAAATATAAGTACTCTCAAAGGTTAATACTTTCTACAAGGACCAGCTGTGATAAAAATTTTAAGTACATTTAATAATAAATAGTAAAAGAGCATGAAAATACTGAATATATATTCAGAGTAAACCACAGAGGTCACTTCTCAGGAAATATTGAAAAGATCATTGATGGACAGTCTCAGACAAATAAAGAAAAACAATATCTAAACAAAGCTTCGCTATATTCCTGACAGAATCTAGAACTGATATTCCCTAATAACTTACTTGATAGATCAAGGCACAGTGAAATACGTGAGCAGTCTTTCTAGTCGGGTTCCTCAAAACAGGATGCTCCTTCAGAGATTACTCCCAGTAAAATATAATATCCAAGATGGCTTGCAGAATGACCTTATCTGGTCACCTGACTCTGGGTTCTCACAGTAACTCTCTTTGAAGCTGAGACAGGAATTTAGCATAGACTACTACAATACACATCTTAAATGTTTATGGCAGTGCCTGGTGCTTCCCCTCTTTTTACTGAGCTAATGAACAAAGGCTTCTTCTAGACCCACTGTCTCTGGTCCTGTTCAGCACTGTATGGTGCTGTTTAATGGTTCAACAGCTCATTTACATTTCCCTTATTTTTCTTAAGTTAACTAGTTACCCTTTGCTGTCCCAGTGTCCTCTGTTAAAACATGCATTTAATACAGTTACAATAATACATGTGCATTTCTTTTCATTCCAGCAGGGTGCACTGTTGATGCATTTTAACACAAGCAAACCTCACAAATACATTTTCAGCACAAGCATCTGTACAAATCAGCTTGAGAAACAAATAGCATATAATCATTTACAAAATTCCAGCTTGCTGTGTTGGCAGAAGTTATACATCCACTGCCCTACTTCTGGCATAGCTGGCAGTACCTCCTATTGTCACATCACTGTTGCAGTATTTCTCACTAAAGAGATTCCCTGCTAAGGGTAGCTCAACATCCAGCCAGTATACGAAAGCCTTATATTTTAATAGATGTCATACATCATATGTCATGCCTATGCTTCCCGCTCAAGGTGTGGGACATAAAGGTGACGTATGGACATACATACCTCAGAACTTTTTTGCCATCAGTTCGAATGCCATCTTTGCTTGTTGGCCTGAACATTCCTTCCTCTATGCTGGTTACTAAGCTGTATTTCAGATAAGTGCCCCATTGCGGTTTTGCTCTTTAACTTTCCTTACTTTTGGGGGTTTTGTGAGCTTGCATGTCATCCAGAAAAGAAAAATGTCAGCGTGTGAGCCAGATTCTCCATAAGGATCATAACAGTGTCTGTTTTGTCTGGGTACTTCTCATGACCATATGAAGTGTTCCGTTTGCCAAGTGTTTGTCACAAAGACCCTACGTAATCATCTGTCCTCCTGTATTCACCTGGAGAACCATTGTCTTAAATTGTTCATACTGGGTGCTATGGCAGAACCTTCCTGTCTTGAAAGTCAGCTGCCTGCCAAGAAGGCGGCCAAAAGAGTTAGGTTTCACACCGGGTGCTATGGCAGAGCCTTCCTGTCTTGAAAGTCAGCCACCTGCCAAGAAGGTGGCCAAAAGAGTTAGGTCCGACTCGGCTGCTGTCCCGCCTCCCCTAGACACCTCTCTCGAGGTTGGTGAAAGCCCAGAGGATCCCCAGTTAGATTCCTGTGCCGTGACCATAATAGATGCCAGCATGGATCCAATATCTTGCACATCCTCGGAGGCTCTGAAGACATCTGTTCTGGATGTTGAGGGGGGGACCTCAGCTATCATTTCAGAGCATCCAAGGGGGATTTTGCAAGTACTTGTGCAGGAGGAGATTCCTACTATGTTAGTTGAATGTAGGCAAGGGTTGGAACCTCCTAGGATACTTAGGGCATATAGCCTTCAAAAGAAGAAGCAAAAGGCTAAGTATATTTTCCCTGCTCCTAAGGGTCACCAGCATGAATGGCAGGATTTTACTCTGGGGTTATTTAATGCATTGATGGCCTTGAAGCCTCCCCAAGGAGTTTCTGTCCCAGCTCACCCTTGGTCCTTTACCCCACTGAAGAGGCCCAGAGGGCAGGACTCCTCTGAGGAATTGGATTCTAGGGAAGAGTCTTTGGCATATTCCTCTCAGATCCTGTCACCCTTGGATTATGGCTCTGAAGAGGAGAAAGAGTTTATTAGCCCAGACTCTCCTTTTGAAGAACTGTGCTTTGGGGATACTATTTATTGTATGATGGAGTACTTTAAATGGGACTGCTGTCAAGTTTCTGACATTCAAAAAAGGTGAGCTCTTCCACATGGAGTCCCCTAAGCCCCCTGCTGTCCTCCTATCTTGGCTGCCCTTTTAAATAACTTCTCATCAGCCTCTGTGGCCCCTTATTCTCAACCTCCAGCCCCTAAGAAATTTGTCAGGTTTTACAAGGTGCCTGATGAGTGTAAGGTTTTCTACAATTGTCCTTATGCTCACCCTTCTGTGGTGTCTGTCTCTTCTGACAAACCTGCTAAGCTTTTGCCTTCTGCTAAACTGCTTCCTTCAAACAAGGGCAGTAAGGGCATGGAATGGCTCTCACTTTGGCATTTTTGGCTGTTAATTAACAGACCTGTATGACAAGGTATGCTTTAGCCCTCCTTTCTCAGGCTTTCCAGACTATCTCTGAACTTCCTGATTCTGTTGGGAAGGTCTTGGCTATCTCTTTATTGGGCTCCACTTCTCAGGAAGCCCACCACTCTACTAAATGTAGTTATGATGCTTCCTCTGGAGCTGTTGATTTTGGTTCTGTTTTTTAGATGTTACTCTTGGCTTCATTTCCAGCCTTTGCCTGATGATATTAAGGCTAAAGTGTTGGATTTTCCTCTTGATCCCCTTTGATTCAGCAGCTGCTGAGCTTTTTAAGTCTCTACAGGATAAGGAGGAGGCCTTGGAGGAATTGAAGCATATTATTACTCCGATTCCCAAGTTCTAAAGGAATTATCTCTCTACATCTGCTTTGTTTGCAAGCAGCTTTGCCCTCCCCAAAGGTAAGAGGAGTGCTACATGGGTTCCTCCTGCGAAGTCTACTCAGACTCCCACTACCCAGAAACCTCCTTTCCAGATAAGTCAGATTCCATCTAACTTTATTTCCCCCCTTTCCTCAGTCAAGTTCCTTTATCTCTGTGTTTTTCTCTACCCAGTTGGTTGCAAGTCCCTCAAGTGTCTGTTTCTGTCTATCACCAGTCGGAGATACCTCATGGTGTGGAAATCCCTTCCTCCTTTTCTAAGCATCCCTCAACTTCCTCAAGAACAGCTTCCTTTCTTTCCAGAGCTACTTCAGAGCCTTCTATCTCAAGGCATCATTCAAGCCGTTCCACCTTCCCAAGAAGTGAAGGGGTTTTATTCCAGAATGTTTCTGATCCCCAGGAAGGAAGGTACCTGGAGACTCATTCTGTACCTCTCACAGCTCATCACCTTTCTAAAAATTTCTTCCTTTTGGATGTTACCCCTTCAAGACCCTGTTTGCTTTTCCTCGGTCTCTCCTGGTCTCTCTGGATCTCAGAGATGCTTATCTTCACATCACTAGTCATCACATTTCAAGAAATTTCTGCATTTCAGTGTTTCTTCCTTTCATTTTCAGTCTTCTGCTTTGCTCTTTGGTCTTTCTACTGCCCCAAGGGTTTTCTCCAAATGTCTTGCTCCTGTGATTGCTTTTGGAGGATGAGAGGGGTTCAAATCCTTCCTTATTTAGATGACCTACTCCTTCAAGCTTCCTCCCCCAAGACCCTGCTTCAGCACCTCCACTTTACTGTTTGCTTCTTGCAAAGCCTGGGAGTTTACCATGAACTTCAGAAATCGATCCTAGTTTCTTCTCAGGATGATGTTTCTCAGTTGCAGGTTCCAAACCATCCCTATGCTGACTTCCCTTCCTCCTCCCAAGACTTTCTCTGATTGATTGCTTTTTTTCTCCCTCTGTTACAGTTACAACAAGGGAGTTTCTCAGGAATCTAGGACTCATGGCTTCCACCATTCCTATTCTACCTCTAGCCAGGCTCCATATGAGAAAACTACAGTGGTTCCTAAATTCAGTGCGGCTACAACACTGTCATCCTCTAGATTTTTTAGTCCCTCTTCTATTTCTCAAGCTGTAGCTTCAGTGGTGGATTCATAAGCTGTCTCTCAACCCAGGACTTCTCGGGAGCTTTTTTTGGATGCTTCAGACACTGGGTGGAGAGCCTTTTTCTGTCCCTCAAGGTTCAGGTCACAGGTCCGCCTCATCAGATGTCAGACCAAATCAATGTCAAGGAGATGAGAGCTCTCTTTTTCCCCCTTCAGGCCTTTCTTCATCTTTTTCTTCCAGAGCTTCTCAAAATCTTTACAGCAAATACCACAGTGATGTGGTACATCAACAAACAAGATGGCATGGTCCTACCTTCTTTGCATGCTGGCTCTTCAGGTTTAGGATCTACCTTCTCTGCATGCTAGCTCTTCAGGTTTAGGATCTAGCTGTCCAGTATCAAGTGACTCTTCAAGCTGTATATATTCCTTCAGTGCAGAACATTTATGGCAGACTCTCCGAGCAGATCTGTATTATAGGCTCACGAATGGATGCTTCACAGAGATGTGTTTCTGGACATTTTCCATCAGTGGGTTACTTCTCAGGTAGATCTTTTTGCTTCCCCTTTGAACAGACAACTTCCTCTATTTTGCACCAGAGTCCACTGTTCTCTGGCTTGGAAAGTAGACATTGCCTCTTTATCTTGGAAGGGGATGTTTCTCTATGCCTTCCCTCCCCTTTCCCTCAAGGGTCCTGCTTAAGATAGTGCAAGACTCCCCCAAAATCTTGTTGATGACTGCCCTTTGGCCCAGACAGCACTGGTTCTCTCTTCTACACCTAGCCAAGAGCAATCACCACAAGTTACCTCACAGGGTGGACCTACTCGCACAAGACAAGGGGTCTCTCATCCATCCTCACATGTCCATTCTTCAAATGACATTGTGGGTGATAGGGTTTTGATCCTTTTAGGCACCTTTTTTCTGAGGATGTGCTTAAAGTTCTGCAGGATGCACAGAAACCCACTACTGGGAAATAATACATGTACAAATGGAAGAGGTTTTCTGTTTGTTGCTTTGCTTATAACCAGAATTCACTTTCTGTGGGTATCCCTCTGTTCTGTGTTACTTTTGTGAATTGATGCGGGCTGGGTTATTCTGCTCATCTACCATTGATACTTCCTCTGGCCTTTAGGTTTAAGATCAAGCAATTTCTTAAAGGCTTCCTTCATATCAGACCTCCCAGAGGCCTATTCCACCATCCTGGGACCTTAATTTTGTTCTTGAAAAATTGGCTCAGGCTACTTTTGATACTGCAGCTTAAGCTTCCTTACAGCATTTTATATGGAAGACTGTTCTTTTGGCACTTACTTCGGCTAAGAGGGTGTCTAAACTTCAGGCTGTTATGGCTGTTCCACCTTTTTATCTCATAGGGACAGGTGTCTCTTCATACTGATCCTTCTTTTGTGTCCAAGGTGGTTAATGAATTGTCTCTTAATCAGTCTATTAACTTGCCTTCCTTTTTTTTCTTCCCTGCAGTCTGCTAATGAGAAGGTTCTTCACACCTTGGATTTGCATAGACAGCTCAGATAACGGTTTGGATAAGACTAAGGCTATTTGCAAGTCTGAGCAAATTTTTGTTTCTTTTTATCCCAGGTCTCCAGGTTTGGAAGTTTCTAAGAAAACCATTTCTTCCTGGATATCTAAGGCCGTTTCCTTTTGTTGCTCATTTCATGGGAAAAGTCTTTCTTCCTCTGTAATGGCTCATTCTGCCAGGGCTGAGGCTTCCTCTGCTGCTTTTTTCAAAGGATTGGATACCAATTCCATCCTCTATGCTGCTACTTGGACCTCTGTCCACACCTTTACTAAGCATTACAAATTGGATGTTTCCAGAGCAAGAACTGGCTTTGCCAGAGCTATCCTGCATGGTTTTCTTGAGGGTTCTTCTGGGCCTTCCTCCTCCCACGTTTCCTCTTGAGCCTTTGTACTCTTCCCTTTAGTGAGGAATGCTGCAACAGTGATATGGAGGGACATAGTACAGTTCTGTAAGATCTTGCCATAACAGTAGATGTCTTTCTTTTCACTGCTTCAGTATTGTCTCTTTCCCTGCTGTCCCTTCTGCTCTACTCTTTACCTTTTCTCTTTCTGGATGGACATTCTTCTCCTACTTCCTAGGACTGTTGTTCTTCCTGGGACCTTTCATTTCTGAGGTATGTGGATCTGTACATCACCTTTATTTCCTATGCCTTGAGCAAGAAGCATACATATGACGTATAACATCTAAGGCTTTGGTATAACAGCTGGGTGTTGAGCAACCCTTTTGCAGGGAATCCCTTCTGTAATGTATACTGCAACAGTGAAAGAAGGACATCTAATGTTATGGTAAGATCTTACACAACTGTACCTTATCGTTTGACTGTGTTGCGTGTGCATGCTTTACTGTTCAGTATGAAATGGATAAACCTGAAAAGAGCATTAGGAAGTGCACCAAATGTGGCCATAAAATGCTTCCCTAGTACATGCATGAGCTCTGTGTGTGGTGTGCCTTGAGCTGGAACATCTCTTGGCTGACCAATCTGCAGGTTTTTTGTCCCTTATGGATCAGAGAAACAAGCTTATTAAGGGTTTGCTCTCTCCTGACAATGCAAAACAGAAACCCAAAAAAGAAAAGGAAAAGAACAGAGAAAAAGGAGGATTCTAAGCCCAAAAAAAGGAAGGCAGAGGATGCCGGCCATTCTCCAGCACTGAAAGCAGTAAATGGAGTTGCCCCCTGTATACTCCCTCCCTTACCACTATTGCTGTCTGATCCCATTATGATACACGATAGGTTGTCTAAACATCAAATCAACCATCCTTTCTTGGCAAGGCAACTCCCTCCCTTCATTGCCAGGCAGCCTTCAACTTCCTTATCAGCTTTCAGGAGTGCTTTGGATCTCGATTGGGAATGCATGATGAGGGCCTTTCTGACACAAATTGAGATGTCATCCCATCCCCCTCAGTTTTAAAGGTGGATCCAGCTGGCTGTCTCTCATCCATCCTTGCTCCTTCCCTGATCTGTGTTTCAGCACCAGAGGATGCATTATATGTATTACTGCTGCAGTTGGCCTTAACTATATGGGTTAAATCCTGCCAAGCCTATAACAGCCAGACAGCTTCCAGAGTTTCCAGGCACCTTCCACATGCTCAAACCATTAGGCAACACAAGTTGAGCTATCTAAAATCACAGGTTTTAGCACCATGTCTCCAGAGGATTCCTGCTGTTGATGAGAGTGCTAAATTGTGGGCTTTCAAGAATCGAATGTCTGCTTTGTACATAGGTGTGTACTAGACTAATGATCACAAGGGCCCTTCTAAGCCTAGCCATGCAACCCAAATGTAACTCTCAACTTTGATTTATATATGAGGGTGATTTTACTGACTGCCTCTGTCCATCAGAGACGTAGACCAGTGGTGAATTTCTGATTACCCATCCACTGGCCCAAGTTGCTCTTAAATAGGTGCTCTTAAATGTGCTGTTCCTTTGCTGGACAGACAAGTTCACTTTGGGAAAAACCTTCTACATAAAATAAATTATTGGTTAAATATACTTTCTTACTTAGTAAAATTAAGTTTAATTAAGGAGTTTGTATTGTAACTGAATGTCGCAAGACTTCACTGTACTTTTAAATGGCTGCACACTTTTTTCCTGTCATTTTAAAAGTTGTTTAACGTAGTTGAAAAACATTTATTTTTCTGTGGAGAAATTGTATTTATTTTACTTTTTGGGTCTGGCAAAGTTTTAGTGCTTTTTACTGTTCGTGTGTGGAAAAAGACTTTTAACAATTTCAAATTTTTACCAGTTTATGCTGCTTGTTTTCTCCTGGAACAAAGCACCATTCTCAGCTTGACCATGGAACAAACTATGGATCCTATGGTTGGTCCATCTTCCAGCCACAAAAAGAAAGTTGAGCAAAACAGCCTTTGCCACCACAGTAGGCTAACAATTTGCCTCAGCAGCAGGTGAGCGACTGCTGTGACCATAGCTGGTTCCTTAGGCCAGTCATCTTTTACCCTGATTCCCTCTGGTGTACAACCTACAGCCACTATGACCCAAGGGTTAGCAATGTCCTCTCTAGCTGTTGGGGTTCCTCAGTAGGCAAGAAAGCACCACTCTTGAGGGAAGGCTTGCCTGTTTATTCAGAAGGTTCTACCCATCGGTGGGGTAGCCGATGCTACCATTAACAACACTGTTGGCCCCATTTTTGCTGTGAAAAGAAACAGAAAACTAAAATATATTTACTCCTCAAATTTCTCTCCGTAGGAGTAGTTTACTATATTTTGCTCAGGGTTTAAGTCAGACTGTTGACTCTTATAAGGTGGTTTCTCTTAAAAGAAAGAGGGATGCCTCCCTCCCTATAGAGATTTAAGAATCTGAATCTGAACCAGAAAATCAAGAGTGATGCAGAATTTTTCTTCAGATTCCTGATTCAGACTCTGAGGAGAGCATAGTATCTGATTCTCCCTGTGGAGGGCTTCTTTTTCTGTGAGACTATTTCCAGAATGTGCCACTGTTTTCAGTGGGAGAGCACTGAGGTTCCTCAGTCCCTCAGAAAATACTATGAGCTGTTACAGATGGAATTTCCAGAACTTTTATCCATTCCTCCAGTGCTGTTTGCTTTGGAGGATGTGTTTGTCTATGACCATAATTTCCTGACAGACTGCTACCCCTAAAAAGGCAGAGAGATTGCATATAGTTCCTCAGTTTTTAAAGTTGTTATACACTCATCCCAAACCTAACCCAGCAGCTATAGATTTAGTTATTCCTACTGCTGCTAAACAGTTAGTTCCAATCCTACCCCCTTGCTAACAAGGATGGTAAAATTGAGAAGTATGGGGAATAAGTGCATGCTTCTGCAATTTTGATGTTCAGAATTTTTGAATTGTCAGGGTAATTGTGAAAGTATGAGGACTGGTTTGTCTGCAGTTCCTTCTTTTGAGGAAAATTCTGATTTAAGTGGTTTAATTTATTTCATTTTACAGGTCACAACTCATTGTTTAAAGTGTGCGTTTCACTCTGTCAGTACTTCTTCAAGGGCTATGGTTGATGGTACTGTTTTAAGGAAGGTTGCCTGCCTGCATTCTTGGAATCTCCCAGATGTGAAAATGAGATTTTAAATTCTGTTTTGGATAGAGGTTTAGCTTTTGGTCTCTCTGTTGCAGAGGTGATGAAAAAGTGTGAAAGGGTAAGCTGATATGGGAATCAAGATTTTTCAGCCCACTTTTTCCAAGTTTTCCTAGGGATTCTGTAACTCGTCCAATTTTGGTAAGAAACAAAGTGAACAGCCTCAACAAAACACAGGTAAGCAGATGTTTTAAAAAGAAATTGCAGCGGGGCTTCAAGAAGAATTCTGGAAACTCCCAAAACCAAAGATATTGTTCCCCCATACCGCTCAACCTTGTAGAGTAAGAAATCTGGATAAAGTCATAAATAATCTGGGGGGGGGGAGAGGGCAAAGGCCCCAAAATAGGGACAATTTTTAAATATTGCCCTTATAGAATAACAAGTTTTGCTATAGCAGGAATTTTCTGAAGGGTAAGAAATGTGAAACTCAAATGTCTGTCAGTATTTTCAGACTTAAGTCTTAAATGACTTTCCAATAATTTGGCAGAAAAACACAATTTAATGAAAAACAGACCAAAACCATGAAGCAAAAATCTGGGCATTCTGTGAAAATCTGTACAGGTGAAGAGGTATGGTTCCCCCCTCCATCTCTGGCAGAGACCCCCTTTTTCCTGGAAAGAATGAATCTTCACTTTTCTCTTTGGCAGTAGATAGTTTGACAAATTAGTTCTGATGATCTTTTTTTAAAGATTACAGATGGCAGTGGGAGGAAATTCCTCCTTCTCCAGGGGTAATTCCTCCTCCACCAGACCAGACTCTGTTTCCACCTGTCCTTCATCACATGTTGCCTCAGGGAGTGATCGAACTAGTCCCACCTTCCCAGGTGGGAAACTTTTTTTATTCAAAGACGTTTTAGTGCCAAAGAAAGATAATGCTTGGATAGCAGTTTTGAGTCTTCTTTCCTAAACCTGATTGTGACAGTACCCAAAGTTAAAATGATGTCACTTCACAACTTTGTGTCTGGATCTCTAAAAGTCCAAGTTGGGAGCAAACAAACACGACTTTCTCGATATTAAATAAAAGATAAAACTTTCATTCAGGTACAAACTAGTGAGCTCTTTCGTGCCTTCTGGCACGTCTTCAGACTATACAAACACTACAGAAATCTCAGTAAAAAAAGGGTTACCTCACCTCATTGTTTCACAGCAACCAATCAATTGTCTTCAACAATTAAAATTCACCTGCTGGCAATATAATGTGAAGTCAGAGACTTAATACATCAAGTAGCATAGGAAATCTTTATACAAAAATAAAAGTTCTGAAATGACACACAAAAAATAAAACAAAACATTAATTTTCACTTTCATTATTAACAACTATATACAGAACAGTGACAGCAGCAAACACTAGTCTTATTTTTTTTTTACTTTCTCACATATAAAACTGCTGACATCAACCTTCTCACAGTTATAATACCAGAGTATACCAAAAGATGGCAGTCATATACACCATAGAAAATGTCTTCCAAAATTCCTAAAGCAAATACCTAAGTTACATATCAGGCTAAAATTCAAAAAAAAGGTAAGCATCAATTTCCTATCATTTAAAACAACTGTGATACATCTATCAGAGGATAATAATGGTAATACATCACAAAAAACTGAAATACTGTAAAATAAATAGTTGGATATACCCTAGGGTTGCCACCTTTTCAAATGCCCAAAGTGGACAAAAGGACAGAAATTCACTTTTTGCCAGAATAGAAACTTATTCTTGTATCATTTGAGTTGCTTATTCTGTTTATTATAATATTTTGGTGTTTCAGATACAAAATAACTGTTTTATGCAACTATTAAAGAAAATATAGAAAATATTTTTGTCCTGAGATTTTTTGCAGGACACAACTGCCCAAAGAGGAGGAATTCCCCAAGCAGTGGGACAGGTGGTAACCCTAATATACCCTTGTAGTAGCATTCTTAATGTTTCAATGGCCTCTCAACTAAGTAAGGTTTCAGGGGCACTAATTCATTCAGGCCATACTCTCTATCAGCCTGCAATCTAATTATCCATCTAACCTCACATTTCTCTGTATATTTCTTACAATTAGATAATCTAGCCCCTCAAGTGGTAGTTTCAACTGCTATAAATCTAAACATATGTCTGGTGCCATATTCAAGTGTATGCCTAGCTAGGGCATTCCCCTCGTCTTCTTTATTGATCACATAAATATGCTCTCTAACCCTTTCTCTGAGTGTCCTATTGGTTTTGCCAATATAAAAACATGGGCATTCTGTACATCTGGCTAAGTAGACTAGGTCCCTAGATCTACAATCTGCATAGTGATTAAACACAAACACCCTCCCAGTGGTTGGATGCATAAACTTATTGTCATTCATCATATATGAACAGTAGTTACAACTTCTACATCCAAAAGTACTCTTCCTTGCTGATTCTATTCCTTTCTTCTTGTTATTCTCATAGCAGAGTAATCTCCTTAAGAGATTTATTATTTTTATAAGAATAACTCTGTCTCGGTACAGAGTGCCCATGTTTTTATATTGGCAAAACCAATAGGACACTCAGAGAAAAGGTTAGAGAGCATATTTATGCGATCAATAAAGAAGACTAGGGGAATGCCCTAGCTAGGCATGCACTTGAATATGGCACCAGACATAGCGATTCCGCAGTGGTACAGTGGTAGTGTTAACTCACAGCAAGAGGTCCTCCCGTTTGATTCTCGGCTTGGCTTGGGAGTGCCTTCTGTGTGCAGTCTGCATGTCCTCCCCACGGTTGGGTAGCGTTCAAAAGACATGCGTGCGTAAATGGGCGTGCCTTCGTTGAAGGTTGGGCAACGAGCTGGCACCTTGGCATTGCGTAAAAATCTACTGTCAATCATTAGCAGACCGGTGTTCCGCTGTGGGGACCCCTTACCGGGAAAAAGCCAAAAGGCAAACAGCAACATAAGTTTAGGTTTATAGCTGTTGAAATGACCACTAGAGGGGCTAGATTAAGAAATTATAAGAAATATACAGAGAAATGTGAGGTTAGATGGATAATTAGATTGCAGGCTGATAGAGGGTATGGCCTGAATGAATTAGTGTCCCTGAAACCTTACTTAGTTGAGAGGCCATTGAAACATTAAGAATGCTACTACAAGGGTATATCCAACTATTTCTCTTACAGTATTTCAGTTTTTTCTGATGTATTGCCATTATTATCCTCTGATATATGTATCCCAGTTGTTTTAAAGGATAGGAAATTGATGCTTACTGTTTTTTTGAATTTTAGCCTGATATGTAACTTAGGTATTTGCTTTAGGAATTTTGGAATACATTTTCTATGGTGTATATGACTGCCATCTTTTGGTATACTCTAGTATTACAACTGTGAGAAAGTTGATGTCAGAAGTTTTATATGTGAGAAAGTAAAAAATTTTCTGACTGGTGTTTGCTGCTGTCACTTTTCTGTATGGTTATATAGTTGTTGATAATAATGGAAGTGAGAGTTAATTTTTTGTTTTATTTTATTTTTTATGTGTAATTCCAGACCTTTTATTTTTGTATAAAGATTTCCTATGCTAGTTGATGTATGAAGTCTCTGACTCCACATTATATTGCCAGCAGGTGAATTTTAATTGTTGAAGACGATTGGTTGCTGTGAAGCAATGTGGGTGAGACAACCCTTTTTTATTGAGATTTCTGTAGTGTTTGTATTGTCTGAAGAAGTGCCAGGAGGCATGAAAAGCGCACACTAGTTTGTACCTGAATAAAAGTTTCATTTTTTATTTAATATCGAGAGAGCCATGTTTGTTTGCTCCCAACTTGGACTTTTGTTACTGCATTTTGCTTTTTTGGGAGAACTTCATCCCCAGCATCTTTTGGATTTGTGTTTTGTAATCAGTTCTCTACCTTACCTTTTGGACTATCCACTGCATCAGGAGTGTTCACAAAGAATCTGTCTCCAGTTATAGCTCAATGCAGGCTACAGGGTATCCACATTTTTCTATATTTAGACAACTTGCTTATCTTTGCAGTCTTGTACAGAGAGTCAGGAATCACGCTCTTGGGGTGAGAGATGTCTTACACAAGTTGGGGTTCCAAGAGAACAACCAAAAGTCTTTCTTGACTTCTCATGGGATTGTATTTCTGAGATGTCCGCTATATGCAAGAGTTCAAACAGCTTTTCTTCCACACGAAAAAATGGAACTACAATTCGACAAAGCCAAATACTGAAGAAAACCAAGGCCCGCATCTCCTCAAATCAGCCTTTATTAAAGGATTAATTGCTTTCCTCACAATGTAAAAATTAGAACTATGTCTAGATCTATTTCTAGGGTTTTCTACTCAGACTTCAGTCACTTCAATGAGTATGTCATGGTGTAGTGTCTCATGGCTTCTATGATTCTTAAGTTACTCCTGTCAAGACTCCATATGAGAAAGATACAGTGGTATCTGTAGTCTCTTTGGTCCAAACACCTGTTATCTTTTCAGATCGGTGTGCTGGGGTTTGTCAGAAGGGAAATCATTTGGTGGAGAGAATAGATATCCCTAAATCCATATCTCGCCTCCTACCTCCCTGTTAAAAAACAGACCGTTGCCCAAGATGTCTCGGTCTTTGCTTGGAGAGCAGTTTATAGAAGGCTAAAACTGGAAGTTGTGCGAGCACCAAGCATATTCACAAGCCCATAAATATAAAGGATATTTGCCCAATCAAGGCACTCAACTCTTGAATCTTCTTTGGTCCTCTTCAAGTTGTTGCAGACAATACTGTTGTCATGTGTTACATCAACATGCTAGGGGGAACTAATTCCTACCCCCTTTGCAGACTAGCCATGTTGGCTTGAGATGTAGCTTCACACTACAATCTCACTCTACAGGCATCATATATCCCATGAGAACAAAAATTGTGTGGCAGACAAGCTAACTAGCAGGACCAAGGCAGACCCTCGTGAATGGAAACTAGATCAGGGGGTTTTCCAGTGTAAGTCTTTACTAGGCGAACAACCATGAAGGGTCTTTAGGAGCCTAGCTAGGCAACCCAACACAGTTTTGTTCTCGAGTTCCTTGGATGGCCTATATGATGGGGTATGTTAGTAATGGGGTAATTAAGGGTTATGTGGAGGTATATTAGTTTGGGATTAATTTACTTTACTGTTAACCTCTATCAGAGACATGGGGATCAGACTGAGGATGCATTTGAAATTTCCCATCCAGTGAGCAAGATTTCATTTTAATTGGGTCATGGGATGAGCTCTGCTTTTATATAAATATGGAGCCTATTCCATAGTGTGGGATCCTTTGAGAGACACATTAGTCTCTCCAGCATGCTGTATTTATATTGCAGGCAAATGGTCAGGTCCTTGGATCTAGTGTTTCTGGTGCTGTCTGTTTTGCAGATGTGCAAGAAATAATCTGTTAGAGCTGGATCTCACTATGCCTTACATGCCAGGTATAGATTGCCTCTTAGTAACATGTAGGAGATTAGTAGAGAGAGGGCCTTAAGGTGATCAGTGTATATGACAGGGTATTCATACCCTGGATTCTCCTGGAGAGGGACCTTTGAGGGTGCTCCAGCTGTTGCAAGTGCCTAATTAGGAGCATGTCAAAGGGGGGTATTGTACTCGATGATGAGTCTAATAAAGGCTGAGTAGAGTGGTAATTTAAATTCCTTGGCCTGGATGCCATAGTTCTCCTTATGAGTTGGACAACAGTAGAATGATTTTCTTACTGTCTTGGCTACATGTTGGTCAAAGGTCAGACTCTATTGGCTATATATGTTCCCAGATCCTGACTATTGGGTCATGTCTCTCCCCCCTGCCCAAACATCTTTTATTAAATTTACGCATACGACAAAGGCAATCTTGCATTTATATAAATGAAAAGTATGCAAAATTATATCACTTTAGTTAGAAACAGTTTATATCAGACACCATTGAAAGAACTGTGGTTGTAAACATTATACATCACTTATAAACCATCCAGTCTTTGTCAGTCAAGCATTATATAGCTCATTCAAATTCTGCCTCTTAAACCTCATTCCTGCTCTGCATATATTATTCCCACAATTCCCATTTTTTCCAATGTTATTTACTCCTTCCCTTTTCTAAAGATGCCAGTTCCAGTTGTTTTATCTCTCTTACTATATTCACTACTACTTGTAAAGTTGGTCTAGACTTTGATTTCCATTTTCTAGTAATTGCTTGTTTGGCAGCCTCCATAATTCAACTCAGCAAGGCTTTATTATGTCTAGGCAATTCCAATTCTGTAGCATAACTCAAAAAAAATCATCTCCCCAGTCAGCCCAATCTGCTCCCCCAGCATCTCTGACAGAGCGGTCTGCAGGGAATTCCAAAGTCTGCCAACTCCTCACACTTGCAAAAAATATGTTACCAGCTACCTCTTTCTTGCTTGTCACACCTCCAAAATTTCTATCCACAGAGGAAAAATTCTTTGGAGTCTCCCTGGGATATAAAAATATGTATGAAAACAATTCTAGGCAAAGATCCTAAATCTTCTTGTCTTTGTTGCATATTTGGGGAGATATACATATATCCCCCATTGTCTCTTTGTGAATTGCTTATCTAATCTCTCTTTCCAATCCTTTCTCAGCTCTTCTGATTGATTCTTATAATTGTCATGCGATATTTTATATGCTTTACTAATTATTCCTTTTTTAACTGCAGCTTCTGTTCTTGATTCTATTAAAAACTCTACCAGTGCTGGTCTTTCATTTAGGAGCTCCCTATTTTATGCTCTTTGCCTATATTCTGATATCAATCCTTGATAGGGAAGGTGATCTCTAACCTGCAAATCAAAATAAATTCTTGGCCTTGTCCCATTCTATTACCTGTCCCTTTCTAGTTATTTGCTACCAATACCTTGGTTCCTTTGCCAGCTTTCTCCAATAAATTCCAGCCCCCTCTTGCCTATTATCTGTGTCCCTGACCACAGTCAACCCTATCGGCAAAATCTCTCTTCTACATTCGCATGGCTGGTTTGGTTCTTAGAATACTCCCTTCTATTTTATGAATATAATATTCTGTATGATTTTGGTTGTTCTTAAGAGTCTGCACCCACAATCGCAATCTCTCCTTGTTTATTGAGCTTCCTCCCTGTGTCAGGATCATTCCTTTCCACTTTGAATTATAGTTTTTTGCTTGTGCTAGGTATAAGACCCTTAACTGTGTTTCTCTAAAATACCCCCTCAAATTAGGTAATCCTAATCCACCTTGTTCTGTTGGTAGAATCAGCTTATTCCACTTGACCTTTGCTGTCTTCCCTTCCCAGATAAAATCCTTCAACTCTTTTTTTAATTGCTATCCACAGCCTCTCCAAATGATAAAAGTATGCATGACCTGTGTATAAGACTAAAGGGACTAAAAACATTTTAATGGCTTGTATCTTTGTATCCATAGCTATATAACAAAGGTTCCAGTTTCTCAATTTTTGTATTATCTTCTGTTCTGTCACTTCCCACATATCCTTAGCTGCCACCAGAGTCATTTCTAATCCATACTTCTAAATATTTCATTTTATCATGTCCCCATAAATATGGATATTGTTGGACCAATTTTTTGTAGGTGCATAATTTACTGTTATTGCCTTTGTTTTAGCTTCATTAATTTTGCATCCTGAGAAGATTTGAAACTGTCTTAAAATGTTCCACAACACTGCAATGTCCCTTTCTGATTTTGTCACGTATAAAATAGCATCTGCAAATAGAGCTAGCTTTTCCTGACTACCATACCAATTATATCCTTGAATTTCTGAGTCTCTTATTTTCTTTGCCAATGATTCTAAATATAATGCAAACAATAAAGGGGAAAATGGGCAACCCTGCCTGGCTCCTCTGCTGGAGCAGAAGTTATTGGAGAGGACCCCACCCACTTTAATTTGCATCTCCGATCCCTCATATATTCTTCTAATCAACCTTATACTTGCATCAGGGAAAGCAAATGCTTTCATTGCCCTGTTCATGAAGTCCCAGTGTACTCTGTCAAATGCTTTCTCTGCATCAAGCTTAAACTCTGAGCTTTGGCCAGCTAAGACCTACATGCAATCAACTGGACGTATAAGTGAATTTAAGTAAATCTTCATCTGCACTTTTTTTCAAATAATAATACAGCATTTAAATTGATTTACTTGTGTTGCATTGAATACTATTTTTTTCAGTTAGTTCCCCACCCACCCTGCTTTTGTTTTGGTGTTAATCTTGGTGGCTTTGAAACTGCCCGCCCCTCTTGTAAATTTGCATTTGGATACTCCTCCTGGGCCCATCTCATTTGCTAACTCAAAAAAAAAAATGTGCACTTTTTTCATCTGCTTTTACAGTATTTGTGTTTCTTCCTACTTTATTACTTTATTTTGCTTTTGCGTCATCTTAAAAGTACTCAATTGTATTTGTTACTGCTTGGTGTAACTATCAGTGTTAAGTTGTCCATTTCGCCTTTGTTCTTGCTGTTTGGGTTCGAAGCCGATCCTCTGCTCCAACTCGGCCATCTTCTATAGCTTGAGAGCTGTTTACTGGCTCCAGGCTACCCCTTATCCCAGAATACCCAGCGTCAGCTACCCAGATCTCGTTTGCCGCTTCAGCTGTGAGGTTGCTTCGTTACTGGCTCAGGCTAAGTATAGTTTTTTTCTATTATTATAATTGTTTATTCTTAAAAATTTATCAAATTTTTGTCTAGCTATAGTACTTTATCCCTTATCGCTTTCTTGTGTGTTGTAGCTTTGTTGGCCGTCGCTCCATAACTCGCAAGCCTTCTGTTTCCCCTGAACTCGTTTAAATTAGAGAGTTCTCCCTCCCCTTAGGACAGCCGTTTAAATTAGAGGCTCTCCTTTTTGTTCCTTAACTGTAAAAAAAAAAAAAAAAAAAAAAAAGGTGTTTGTTTCTTAATTTAGTAATATAACATTTTCTTATTGTTATTGTGGTTGTTGTTAGGAAAATGTCTAAAGATACCAAGGTATCTGGCTTCAAAAAATGTGACTCATGCTGTCAGAAAATGTCTCTGACAGATGGGCACACTAGTTGTGTATATTGTTTGGGCACTGTTCACCTACAAGACTCCTGTTCTATATGTCACGCTTTTAATCCAAGGGTCCTGCAGGAGCGCACAAACAAATTAATCCGGAGATTATTGAAGCCTTAGGATTCTCCGGCTAAAAGTACTCAGCCAGCGAAATCCCCTAAGTCTGTCAAGCCATTGGCTCCACCTTCGGAGCCAACTCATTTACTTGACCAACCAAGTATGTCGGTGCTGGCTGGCACCGACAAGGCAACTCCTCCATCGGCTCCATCTGCTATTTTGGAGCCATCTCGGAGCCATAAGAGACTGAGGTCTCCATCCTTGGAGCCCATCCACTCGGCACTTCAGTCACCCTTGTTAGAGTGAAAATAATTTTTAAATACCCAGTTCCTGGTTTAAGCCATTTGGTTTTAGAGTGTTAAATTTTAATATCATTCTAGTTTCTAACTCTAATAATTTATTTACAACATTATCTCCCCTTTGAACAAAAGGTTTCCCCAAAAGACTAAATCTAAGTGTTAGGGCAACCACCATGTTTATCAAGGAAATGTTTTGCAACTGGACTGGATTCATCAGAATTCCTAATATCTTTCAAAATTATTTTTAGCATTATTATATGATAGTGTATTTATATTATTTATTCACATACACACATCTATATATATATATATATATATATATATATATATATATATATATATATATAATTATTTATGTGTTAAAGTGTGTTTTATGTCAATATGTTCATTATTAATTCATATGCATAGTTAACTTTATATGAAACAAATGAATGTTAAAGTTTTTTTCTAAGGTCACCAAGTAAAAGTTTCATTCCTTTATTAAATTGAAACTTTAATTGATTAATTAATTAATTGTTTCATATCAAATGGTATAAAATGTACTGCCATGATGGACTAAAATGTGATCCTTGAAGGCGAACTGCCGAGGTACCACATCGTTGGAACAATAAAGGAATTACTGGTGAAGTACAGGCTGATTGGTGTGTATTTATATTCTGTTTTGAACTTTTTGTGTTTTGGCTGACAGAGAAGTCTTCTCTGCCAAGCCCTTCCAGCATCCCTAAAGGGTTTCCCGACTGCTCACCTCTGGATGCAGTCTGGGGAAGACATTCGTTGTACCCAAAAGCCTGGCAAAATATAACAAGAGACAGATGGGTACTATCCATTATATCCAGAGGTTACAAAATTCCCTTCCATCAATCCCCCATAGAATCAAAAAAGTCCATCCAGATGTCCCACCCAATCTAAGGGATCAAGCAGTCACAGAAGTTTCAAGACTGCTAGATAAGAGCCATTCAAGAAGTACCCGCAAACCAACTAGGATCCATAACTTACTCGAGATTCTTTTTATTACCAAAAAAGACCGGGGACTGGAGACCAATACTGGATCTCAGCAGGTTGAACAAATTTGTACAAAAAGAGAAGTTCCGGATGGTGACGCTGCAGTCCATTTTCCCTTTTCTGGGTCAGGACAATTGGATGTGCTCGATAGATCTTCAGGACGCGTACTACCATATCAAGATGGACAGATGCTCCAGGAGATTTCTTCACTTCCGGGTAGGGACCAGTCATTACCAGTTCAGAGCTCTGCCCTTTGGTCTCACCTCAGCCCTCAGGGTGTTCACCAAGTGTATGGCAGTAGTCATGGCTCACCTGAGGCATCAGTGATTCCAGGTGCTTCCCTATCTAGACGACTGGCTACTGACTGCTACCACCAGGCTTCATCTCTTAGAGGCACGGGATTATACAATCACATTATGCACTCAACTAGGCATTACAGTAAATTTCGAAAAATCTGCCTTGTTGTCCTGTCAGTCTGTCACATACATAGGAGCAGAATTAAACACAAAAGAAATGTTTGCAAGATTACCACAGGAAAGAGTTTCCACTATTCATCAACAAGTGCTAATTCTAATGCAGAGCAAAAGGATTCAAGTCAGATATATCCTCCAAGCTGTAGGCTCCATGGCAGCTGCCATTCTTCTTGTCCCATTAGCACGTTTCTACATGAGAATCCTTTAGTGGCTTCTTTTCACGCAGTGATCTTTCCAGGAGCTACCTATGTCTCACATGATCCTGATCACAGAAACATGCAAAAGGCACCTTTCTTGGTGGATGGTCTCCCCACTAGTGATTCAGGGCAGACCTTTCATACAACCCCCTCCGGTAGCCACAGTGACCACGGACACCTCTCTGATAGGGTGGGGGGGGCATTATCTAGGCAGGACAGTCCAAGCACTTGGCAACCTCGCGAGTACCATCTGCATATCAATGTCCTAGAAATGAGAGCGGTGCTCCTAGCGTTGCAAGCCCTTCAAGACTCTCTTCCTTCCGGGACCATTGCAGTCCAAACGGACAACATGTCAGTGGTGTGGTACATCAGCAAACAGGGTGGGACCAGGTCTTACCCTTGTGTCAAGAACCTCTCAGACTGTGGCAATGGGCGATTTTCTTCCCAACGTTTTCCGATAGTAATGCACATCCCTGAGAAATCCAACGTCATAGTGGACAGGCTCAGCAGAGCTATCCTCATGCCTCACGAGCGGTCTCTGAATCAGGAAGTTGCGGATCTTATCTTCCGCAAATGGGGACAGCCTTGCTGCAATCTATTTGCCACTCTCTCAACATCAAATGCAGCAGCTACTTCTCCCTACTTCCTCTTCCAGGTCATATACCCAGAGATGCTCTAGTCCACGATTGGCCTCGGACTCCTTTACACCTTTCCCCTAATACCAAGACTCATTCAGAAAGTAAAATCATTAGGTTGCAAAATGACCCTCATTGCCCCATATTGGCCTCGACAGATATGGTTCCCGTTCCTGCACCTCCACCTTCTGGATCAACCATGGATTCTGGACCCGGTTCCTGATCTTCTGATTCATCAATCAGGTGGGTTGCACCAATCCCTTCAAACTCTCCAGCTCACAGCTTGGTTACTCCACTTCCAACCTTAGCCAGGCTTTCCAGTATCTCCCCAGCAGTCCGTGATATTGTTTCCTCACATAAGTCTACTATGAGGAAAACGTATGCTAGTAAATGGAAACGGTTTTCTTACTGGGCAGAATCTAGAAATTTGGATCCTTTCTCAGCCCCAGTCCATGAAATTCTTGAATTTCTAGCACAACTTTTTCAGTCTGGTGTGGCTTCCACTACCATTAGAGTACAGCTAGCTGTCATTTCTAATTTTCATATCGGTATGTTTAATTCTAGCATAATGTCTCATAAGCTCTGAAAGGCTTTTATGAGAGGAACATCTCTTCTTAGACCCCCCCCCCCCCAGTTAGAGATCCTCCTCCTCCTTGGGATCTCAGTTGAGTTTTAGCTTCCTTAATTTTGCCTCCCTTTGAACAGGCAGCATCATGTTCCTTAAAATTTATTTCTTGGAAGACACTTTTTCTAGTTGCTATCACTTCAACTAGACGTGTCTCAGAACTTCAAGCACTATGTGTTCGTCCTCCTTACCCGGTGTT
Organism: Protopterus annectens; assembly: GCF_019279795.1. Lineage (NCBI taxonomy): Eukaryota > Metazoa > Chordata > Ceratodontiformes > Protopteridae > Protopterus > Protopterus annectens. The sequence continues at coordinate 728,925,140 of NC_056732.1, forward strand.
TCACAAGGGCAGAGTTTCTCTGAGGACCAATCCATCCTTTATTCCTAAAGTCTGCTCAGAGAACAATTTAAATCAATCCATAGATCTCCCAGTTTTCTTTCCCAATCACAGCAACAAGGCAGAATACAAGCTCCACCAACTGGATGTGCACAGACAATTGCGTTTTTACCTCCATAGAACTAAGGAACTAAGAAAGTCAGACCAGTTATTTCTTTCTTATGCTTTCAACAAACAAGGTCTTCCAGTTTCTAAGGTGACCTTATCCAGATGGTTATCTGATACTATTGCCTTTATTTATCAGTTACGAAATAAAGTTACCAGCTAAACCAAAAGGTCATTCTACTAGAGCATTAGCCACCTCTGTAGCCTTTCAGTCTAGGTTGCCCATAGACTCAATCTGTACAGCTGCCACTGGGGAAAACACTCATACTTTTATCTCTCATTACAAGGTGGATATGGTCTCCCGGAGCAGAGCTTCCTTGGGTTCTACTGTTCTGAAGAGTCTGTTCCAATGAGACACCCGGGACTTTAGGTGCTAGGGATGCTGTCCCAAACAGCAAGAATGAAGGCGAGATGGACAACTTGACATAAAGAAGTTATGTACCTACCATAACGTTCCATGTTAGTTGTCTTCATCTCGCCTTCCTCCTTGCGTCCCTCCCTCCCTCCCTCCTTCCCCCTTCCTAGAAGATTGAGAGGAGTTCCTTTTGTTTTCACTGGCTGAGTATCTTTTATTACTTCAGATGCCAGGTAATTTATGACTCTTTCCTTGTTTAGGTGTATTGAACAGCCAGTTTTTAGGTAACTGGTTACTCTACTTATGTCTAGTGTGCGCTATCACAAACGAGATCTGGGTAGCTGATGTTGGGCATTCTGGGATAAGGGGTAGCCTTGAGCCAGTAAACGGCTCTTGAGCTATAGAAGATGGCAGAGTTGGAGCCAAGGATTGGCTCCGAACCCAAACCACAAGAAGGAAGGTGAGATGAAGACAACTAACATGGAACGTTATGGTAGGTACATAACTTCTTTATTCTATCACCGTAGAACTAAATCATTTAGAAAAGATATTATGGTATTAGTCTCCTTCTCTCTTACCAAACTGAGAAAGGAAAGTTCCAAAGTTGCCATGTCCATGTGGCTGTTTGATTGCATTTCTTTTGTCTGTGCATCTTACAAGAAGACACTGAGAGCCAAACCAAAAACTCATTCCATGAGGTTTGCAGATGCTTCCACAGAGGAGATCCAGAGAATCAGACCTTCTGTTGTCCTTTCAAGGAAGACAACAGATCTCATAGGACCTTGCCCAACTGTCCCACTCTGGAGACTTTTTTTTTTGGGGGGGGGTTATCTTTAACTACACCAAGCTGCATGGATGGCAATTACTCATAGCAAATGGGTTAGTGAGATATTATCCAGAGGCTATTGCATTCCTTTTTCCCATTTCCCAAATCCATCCTCCTTTCCCCTTCCAGATGTCCCACCACATCAAATGAGGGGACGAAGAAGGAGGTCTCAAACCACCTATTGAAAAGAGCCATCCAAGAAATCCCACCACACTAAAAAGGGTATGGAGTTCATTCAAGATTTTCTGGTTCCCAAGAAATTAGTCTTATCTGTTCAGCCGTCTCCATGTTTTCTCCAGTTCCATTAATGGCAGGAACTTGGATCACCCTACCAGAGTACTCCAGATCCTCACAGTTTCCCAGAAATCATCTATATGCAAGCTTTATAAGAGCAAATAGGATCATAGGAAGTTACTAGGCTACTGGCCCTGAGGCCCCTTACAAGTCTAGCCAAGAATTTAGCCCATGTTTCAGCAAGTCAGCACCCTATGCCACTGTCCAGAAGGGGCATAGGTGGAATCCCAGGGGTGTTTTTTCTCTTCCCCATCCAGTTATCCTGGCTGCGCTTAAAAAGGTTTAATGAGGTACTCTGCTTTACAAGGAGAGGAGGGACTCTATTCCACAATAGCGGGAGTCTCTGGGGGACAAATCTGTCCCGCCAACAAGTCCTGTTGATGTCACAGACCAGGTTTGAGGTCTCGTATGCAGGTTACTCCAGTGGAGTTGGACTTGTGGATATGCAGCAGTCCCATCAGGGTGGTGTCTGAGATTGCTTTGTATGCCAGACAGAGGTCACCTCTGAGAATTCTGTAGGAGACTGAGTAGAGGGATAGGGCTTTTAGCCTATCTGTGTAGGTTAGATGTTTGAGGCTCTGGATTCTCTCGGTGAAAGGTCTTTGTGGTCTCTCCAGTTGCTGCATGTGCTTTGTGAGGAAAGGGGCATTGTATTAAATAATCTGTCTTCTAAGAAAAGAATACAGGGATATTATGACAACCTTGTCCCTGGATGAGATACCGTTACTAATGAGGTGGGCCATGTAGAAAGCTTTCTGTACAGTGGAGGCAATATGGCGGTCAAAAGTCCCTCAAGACTGATTGCATGATTAGTGCCTTATTATCAGTGTGATATTTAGTGGGGATGTCATTCTCCCCAAAAGGGATGATGCATTTTTTGACATTCACTTTGAGGCCATGTTTCTGGCACCAGTCATTTGTTTGGGTGAGACCCTCTTTGAGGATGTCTACATCACTAGGGGAATTGATGACAGCACCCAGTTTGCTGTCATCTGCAAACTTGGTCAGCCATAGCCCACTAAATTTGGCCTGCAGCTCAGAGAAGCATATCCCAAACAGCAGAGACCCCCAAGACCCGTCCCCTGGGGTACACCACTTGTTACGGGTCTACTACTTGATGTGGCTTCCCCTATTTTGACTAGGTGGGTTCCATCAGTGAACCAGTTTGCTTACCCATCTGGTAACACGTGGATTGATGCCTAGTTGAGAGAGTCCATCTATTATACCTGAGTGGAGAACACTATCAAAAGCCTTGGCCAGGTCAAAGTAGGTAGTATGCACCATCTTCCCCTCGTCTATGGCCTTGGTAACTGTCTCAAAGAAGTTGACCAAATTTAACAGGCACCTGTTGACAAAACCAGACTGTGTGGGATCAAGTGCCTGGAGGTTACCAATGTCCTTGTTAATGAGTTCCATGATAATCCGCTCGATGGCCTTGCAGATCAGGGTAGTTAGGCTGATGGGTCTATAATTTCCTGGATCGGTGGATGCTCCACCTTTGTGCATAGGGATGACAGTAGCTGTCCTCCATTTGACTGGGATGAAGCCAGTACTCAGGCTTTAGTTGAATTAGGGTGCCTAATGGTGCTGCACGTTCCTGCCCGAGTTCATGTAGGATGCAGTCTGGGATGTTATAGGGTCCCATAGAGGCTGTATTTTTTGCTTTTGAGAAGGCAGTGATGATTTGCTCCCTAGAGGTAAGGGTAAAAGGGGCAGGTACCAACCTGGGAAATGACAGACCTGTAAGTTTGACTTGTCTTGTATGTAAGACCATGGAAAGAATAATTATGGACCTGATAAATAATGACATACGAAACCTCCAAACACTGGACCCGACCCAATTTGGCTTTGTCAAGGGCAGGTCATGTCTACTGAATCTGGTGGATTTCTTTAAGAAAGTCACTAAGGCCATGGATGACAAAAAAAACAATACATACCACCTACCTCGACCTGGCCAAGGCGTTTGACCCAATTCTCCACTCAGGTATTCTAAATAAAATCACAAAACTGGGTATAAATTTCCTATGTCACCAGATGGATAGCCAGTTGGGTCACTGACAGGACACGTGGTTAAAGTGGGTGAATCCAGATCCAGCAAGAGGGCAATTAGTGATGGTACCACAGGGCTCAGTGCTAGGACCACTCCTGTTTGGAATATACTTCTCTGAAGTCGAGGCTAATGTGGAAGGCCTCTGTATGATAAAGATTGCTGATGAATGCAAGCTGGGGGCAATCATTAAATCCCCCCAACAATGTACATATCCTTCAGGAGGGTCTAGATAAGACAGATGATTGGTGCCAGAACCATGGCCTAAAACCAAATGTGAAAAAAATGCATCATACCCCTTGGGAAGTCACATACCTCTGCAAATTATAACACCAGAAGCACACCCTAAAAGTAGACTCAGATGTGAGAGATCTAGTTACACAGATAGTAGCCTGAACTTTGACCGCCATGTGTCCCCAGTGGTGAGGAAATCCTTTTATGTGGCACAACTTATAAGTTAAGGTATGGCATTCAGATCCCATTAGACCAATAACTGTGTCCAGTGAACCATTTGGCATGTACTTGACTAGGCAGTTACAACAGTTGGTGCGACCTCAGGGATTCCTCTCAAAGAAATTACAGGTAGACTATAAAAGCCCTATGCCTTTACCCTGTTGAATACCAACTATTAAGGGGTGACCTATGCTTGACATACACGGCACTCGCAAATCGAGCCCTGATGGAGTTGCTATACATCCCAAATTAGCATGAGGGTCAGCTGATCTAGGAGTCTAAATTTAGTCAGTGACTTAAATAAAACATGTTGGAGAGAGAGAGAGCTTTGTCTTGGAGATTGCTTCTTCTTTGGAACATTCTTCTTATACACAATTAAGCAGAGCCCTTCCCTGGCCCTCTAAAACACAGTTTGGATCACTGGACGGGGAATCGCAAATTCACATATGAGGTAATGCCTGTGTTCCTTATAGACAGGTGCAATCTGTAAGATGCTCACTGCACAGTTACAAATCCATGCCATCCTCTTGTCCCTTGGGGCCATATGTTGGGTAAAATTGGGATATATTGGATAGGCTTCTTAGGGCCCTTAAGCACTTTGTATGTAATCCTACATACCTATAGCACTAGAGTTCTATGTAGTCTGTACTGGCTAACAGTCAGATTTTATACTGTTCTAGTCATCACTTAATTAGTCCTGGATAACTTTGATGATCCTTAAATTTGATCATTACTGACTTGGCATCTTCCTTTCTGAGCAGTTTACTTAACCAGTATGGAGTTGTTAGCAGTTCAAATTGCAAATTTGGATTCTTCCAGAATACATTAATTTTCATTGCAGAGACCAGGCTTTTTGGATCTGCTACCAGAGTGGTTGTGTGTGTCCCCGGTGCTGAATAGATTCCAGTAATCCCTAAAGTCTTTCCTTTTTAAAGTTGCCTTTATTCTAATTCAGTATTAATAGAGGCATGTGACTACTCCTTATGGGTGGCAGGCTTGTTTGTGACACACTAGTGATTGACACTCTTATGTGCAAACCACTAGTCTGTAAAAACTGAGTTTTATACTGGAAGATTAAGACTGCAGTATCCCAGGGATTTCTTCTTTCCCAAAGATGGAATAATCAATCAGTTTGTATATATAACTAATGGGATTCTCGGGGGGGGGGGGTTAGGCCTCCATACTGATGAGTGCAGAGGAAGGTGGGCTTGTCCACCCTGCAAAATTTTTATTGATGTGTCAACTGCTGCCCATGGTTACGTGTTTGCAAAATTTTGTGATTGCATTTATTCTGATAACCACATAAGAGTTGTACTTTCTTTAGGAAACCATTTATTATACTGCAGAAACCATTAGTTTGCAAAAAGGCCCAGCCACTTCCTTGTAATTCATTTTATATCAATAATCTTTCTTTTCATCAAATCTTCATTATTATTGTGACGGTCCTACTCTGGGCCAGTAGTCAAGGAGCCTCAGTCCTCACCACTGACATTAGTGATGGATGGTCACTAGGAGCAAAAATGGATTCACACAGTATTTTCAGATGCAGCTCTCTGTACCAAGCACAATTTCCATTAAGAGCACATGGGGAGCACACTCCAGACCTGGGGCTGGACTATGTCTCTCTCTCCAGGCCCCAAACAAGACCCCACACTGAACACTTTGTAGCTCTTTATCCCTATTCCAAGTAGAGCACACACACACACACACACACACCTGGGAAAGGCTGGCACAAATTTACCAGCTGAGCCCCCTCTCCCCAGACTATAAGGTAATTACGCTGCCACCCGTCAGCTACTCTAAACTGTTACAAGGGTACCCAATTATACTGAATAAAATTTTGACTAATACAAATGGTAGAGTTTGACCAAAGCAGCAAAGCTTTCATGAGTGGCCGCAGTGTCACTAAAATAAGCATAAGTACTCTTAAGATGTTAAAAGTATTCTCTAAACTATGATCCACAGTGAAAGGTATAGAAATATTTAATAATAAATAAAATAGAAACTATGAGAATACTGAATATCTAGTTACAATAAACACCAGAGTTTCAATCATAGGAGCTGTAAAAAATGATAGATTAACTCAGATACAGAAAAACAGTACTTGACTAATCTCACTATGTTTTCCTGACCGGTCTCAAGAATTACTACTCTCTGGTTACTTACTAAAGCAAGGCAAGATGAAGAGTGTTGAGCTGCTAACTACTGCAAGGCAAGAAGAGGTGTAAGGTTGTGTGAGAGATCTTTCTTGTTAGGTTATGAGAAACAAAGTGCTGCTGCGAGAGTTCTTCACTAATATCTGAAAAAAATAATTTCAGTGCTGGGCATAAAATGCCATCTCATATAGTCATTTGCCTCTGGTACAATACACACCCAGGGCTTTGTGAAGAACTGTTGCAGCATATTAAAGCTAAAAAACAATTTCAGAAACTTCCACCCTTCCAGGGTAGCAATTATTTCACCCCTAAGAACAATACAGTAAAATTCCTAGTCCTGGCTTTCCCCAAACAGTTTTGTCTGTGGCTGCAGTCATACCTGTAAGATAAAAATCTTTATGGCCTAAACCAACCCATTTAATTTTCAATTTATTTTTCAAAATTAGCTGGACTGATATTAACCTCTTCCCTTCCATAATTCTCTATACATTTAATCCGTTATAATAATACTGTCTGACGTACATGTCCATCTCTTTTCTGTCCAGCAGGACCCACTGTTGATGCATTACCACAAGCAACTTTACAAATGCATTTTTAACACAAGCCTCTGTACAAATCAATGATAGTCAGTGGTGTAAAACTCTTTACAAAACTCCAGCGTACTGTGCTGGCATATGTTACACATACACTGCCCTACTTTACTTGGCACAGACGGCACTACCTCATATCATCACAGTTATCATTTTAGTCACACCTTTATTGTTTATTACAGTAACTGTTTGCCATTGGTGGTTTTATTTTTCCATAAAGTGCATAGCTAATCCACTATTCACTATCATTACTTCATATACACCATAAAAGTAATAGAAATGTGGAGCATTTAAATAATACAACATTCTGACAATAAACACATGACCTGACTATCAGTGTATGTTTAAAGCTGGGCTAATTGGAAAAGTTATTTTCTTTCTCTGTATCAATAAGCAGTTATTTCATGTTTTAGTTGAATCTTTTCACAAGTGCTAGTTTTTAATAGTAGCTTGGAATCCCCCCCCCCCCGACCAAATTCAGTTCTTAATTCACGTAAGGATTGCTTTGTTTCTGCAACAGTGTATGCACACCAACTAAAGGCCCTATCCCTTTACTCCATCTCATATCGTTTATTGAGCATCGACTTGAGCCTGACCTACAAAGCATTCTTTGATCCATTTCTGGTGAAAATATTTGTCTCTGCTGACCAGGAAATGTTCAACTGGCTAAAACACATTTTCAGAGTAGACCTGGGGATAAAAGCTCCACATTTAAGTTATACATGATTTATGTTTATATTTGCAGGTAAAAACATCTATAGATGAGCTTGTTTACTTGATTTTTAAATATTTTTAAATATTTCTTACAGGAACTTAGCATTGTAACACAGACAAAAAAGATTGAAATTAACATAAATTGGTTAATTATTAAATAGAGAAAAAAGCATATGAAAATGTATTAAAAGCATGATGGCTGCAGGGAAAGGTCAAACTGGGGTGTTTTTGAGTTTAGTGATAATTTACAGACAGGCAAGTAGAATGTAGCTTAAAAATTAAAAAAAAAGAATATGAAAGGAGAAGTTATGGAAGTGAGCAGGAATATAAATGGAGAGAGAAGGAATTGTAGTTAGTGGTGAGGTGAGAGAATGAGGAAAAGTAAGAGTTTAGGAAATAAGTGCAGTATGAGGAGTGATGAGGTACAAAAAGATTTGGTGAGCAAAGTAGCTGCAAGAGTTGGAGAAAAGGGTTGTGTTCCATGGACCTGAACCTTATTTGTGACTCTAACAAAACTTGCTGGAGAGACAGATCCCAAAGACTACATCAGCTATGAAATAAACTTCCTATCTTTGTAAAACAAAGCCTGTCCCTCACTGTTCAAAAAGAGTTTGGGTAAATGGATGGGAACCATAAATTCACTCCCGGGGTACTGCCCGTGTCCCTTATGGACAGACCCAGTATGTAAAATGACTCAGGGCTCCAACAGCTGAAGACCCACTACCCCGATACTACCCCATCCCATATCTGGAGAATTAAGATATAATATTGCTATATCCTGGGTATTATTGTCTAGGCTTGTAAAGGCTGTTGCGCAGTTAGCCTAGTAGTCACCTATGAAACTATAAGAAATCAAACACTAAATATTTACTAAATGGAATAGGCTTCAGGCTCTGCACCTAAAATGTCTAGGCCATATACTTCAGTAACTTCTCTGGCTGTAACATCTTTGGAACCATCTTTACCTTGTCCCTTGGTATTGGCCATTCTTGATGCCAAAGTTATACTAATCCCTGACAAATCTAAGGAAGTCACAGTTCTGAGTTCTTGACCCCAGGAGAGGGAAATGTCGTTGTTTGTGAGCTTGAGGCCCTCATTTGCAGCCTCTGTTAGGCCTACTGGAGATGTAGTGGAATTCATTTGGCAACAAATGATAGTCTTTGCAAAAGCACAAATCCATATGGAAGTCATACTGTCCCCTTTTACTCTGAGGTCAGATGGGGCTGCTGCCCCCTACATTTGCTCCTTCTCTGGTTCCTAACTTGGAGTTGGTGTTATCTGAGTCAGGATTCTGTCTGGTCGTGCCCCTGTCAGTTCCAACTGCACCAATTGCATTGACTCCAACAGTTCATCTAACCTACTCCATTCCAAAATCCTCAGAGCCAGGTGTATTTCAGGAGAGTGTGTTCACTGCTGAGGTCTTGGAGCTCCCTTCAGCACTGCTTGTTCACATCTATTTGTGGCTTTGGATTCCCCTGTAATTGATACCCCATCAATGACCTCTATCTTGGATCAGACCAACATTTTGACACAGGGAATACAGTCATCTGATCAATATGTTGGCCTTAGACTTGAAGGCAGCTGGAGTAGTGCCTTCCTCTATGCAGTTGGTGTTGACCTTGGCATTTGAGGTGTGTGAGATGATTTTTGCCAACCAACCGACATGGGAAGTGGATACTTCCAGTGCTTCAGCTCGGTCAGCCTCAGCCCTCACCATCATTGCCAGTGATAGCCTAGCTCTGAGGACCTTAATCCATCCCTTTAACAAGAGCATAAAGACTGTTCTGGCTGTTGGGAAGACTCTCCCCTGGAAGTGCACAGGAAGTCCAAGTGTAAGAGGAGATGCACTGTATTTCCCTCATACATCTCTCACCAAGGACACTGATCTTCATAAAGGGGAAGGTTCTACCTCTACTCCCCTCAAAGACACCTCCTGTGTACTACTTGAATTGGTGAGACAAAGGGGGAGCTGGCACGCTGACACCCCCTTCCCTTGATGAGGAAGTGTTCAGTGAGGTTGTCTTAGCTGATCCATCTACTTTCTGGGTGGTCCATCCTATTTGACAGCTTCATTAACATGGTTGAGGAGAGAGAGCAAGATGAGACCCCAGATAAGGTGTAAACTATTCCTTGAAAAACCAGATAAAATTCTCAGGCCTCCCAAGTCCATCCCTATTTGTAATAAGGGGCCTCTGATATATTGCCTTTTGGTTGCAGTATACAGTAAGAAAGAAGAGAGTTCTAAAGTCCATATGCCGAATAGGGTATGCAGGACTATAGATTATTTCTGAAAGTGAGATTGCACCTCTTGAACTTTTTCCCCTGAGGGTATTAAGTTAGATATCACACATGATACTGTTGCAAAATGATCTGTATGAACAAATCTTCGATTCCCTTCAGGACTTCCAGTAATAGACACAAGGAAGATAATGAGGGCCAGATGTTCTTCATCTCTCACATGCAGTCCTTACTTACACTGTAGTCCCTATCCCCACGCAGCCCGAATATCAAAGTATTAGGCTGCGTGCGGTCAGGGCGCATTTAATAACCGTCAGGGCGTCAGGCCAGGGCAAAACGGCGCCCATGGCCTCAGTCTTTCTCAGTCTTTTTGAAGCAGGTCCGGCATTGCAGCAGCAGCATTGCATTCTGCGTTTTTGATTTTCTGAGGTTTTGATTTAGAAGTTTCGTCCCCGTTTAGTTATTTTGTTTTCGTTTTATTTTTTCTTACCTTTTTTTTTTTTGCCTCAGTCATTAAAGGATGTCAGAAAAGTTAATAAAGGACTGCAATTTGAGAAACAGATACAACATTGTGATTTTATCCCAGTTTGTGTATGACGTTTGCAGCGCTGTTGGCAATGCGTTGGTTGTGCTAGCAGCACTATATTGTGCAAAGTTGGTTGGGCTGTGGGTTTTGGGTTGGATTGTGGCTGGTGCATGCTATAGGATGCGATGGGCCCGCTTCTCGCGCGCCAAAGAGAAGGCAGTTCAGCCTAGGCTAAGATCCCCGTCTGAAGAAGAACCCCTAGGCTAGAGCGGCCGGTCTTTTAAGTGTCGGTGGAATATAGCCTGTGGGAGAGTTTGTGGTCCCAAGTTGTGGCTTTATTGTGTTTATTGTGTGTTCCTCAGGCCTCACTTTAGCAAGTCAGGCTACTCCCTGAGGGAGGCTCCCAGGCTCCTACTCCAGCCTAAGGTCCTCTGGCCCTCCTAAGGTGTTCTCCTTGCTACTCTTCTGGGCAGGGCAGGCTTAGCTTCAGTTAGTGTTGCCCTAGCTTACCCCGGTGTTATGCCCAGATAAAATGACTTTGATTAATGGCAGAAGATTTGATTACTTTGATTAGGGGCTCCCCCTCCTGCCCTGGAACTAGTTTAGAGTGGGAGCCTGAGCTGGGGAGGTCTTGACAGAGGGAGGAGAGCAGTCGACTCCTTATTGACCACTCCTCACTCTACTGTCCTAATTAATGATTCTATGGATGATTTTACTCCTCACTCCTCCTCCTCCTTTTTCTTTTTTTTCAGAAACTCTTCATTCCATGAGCATTTTATAGGGAAAGGCTTCTCAGGATTTCCAGCCAGGAAAAGGCTAGGCCTTTTTGTTTTTGATGCTGTTTTGGATGGGCTATACCTCCCTTTTCAGATTTTGTAGTGGAGATTTTACAGAGGCTTCTTCTCTTAATCCTGATTTGCCTCCTGCTCCCTGTTAAGCCCGGATAGGTATTCCAGGGGCCTGACTGGCGTTCTATCTTAACTTTTAGTCTACAGAGGAAGGAGCTTCGTTGTTAGGCAGGCCTATCTAGTGTTAAGGAGTGTCTGTTGTTAAGTTTCCGGTTCCTACAGATAAGGAGGCTAGGGCCTTAGATGGATGGAAAAAGAAAGTTTATACTTCTTCCATGTTTGCTATACAAAACTATTGCCTTTCACAATGAAGTTGAAATACCAAAACTATCTCCTTTCACAATTGAAGTCTTGGAGTTGATGCTCTGCTTGGTGAATTGATTGAGAAGTGCAGTTTTTTGTCCATGTTTCTGAACAGGTGGGCAATGTTTCTGATTCTGTGGGTTTTGCTGCTGTTGGGAGGCCTTTCTGGTAGCTGGTCTGGCTGGGCTGTCACTGGCTGTGTGAACGCCTGTCTGAGGTTCAGTCTGAATTGAACTTGTTAAAACAAAAATGCTTTTTTAGCTCCTTACAGTCTTATTGAAGACAAAGCCAAGGCTGAGTTGGGAAGTCTTAAAAGAGATTAAGTCAAGGCAGACTGTTAAAGATTTTTGAAAATTTTTCAAAGGGTCCAGCCTCCAAAGTTTACTAAGGGGGTGGGCGAATCCCTTCTTATGATTCCCAGTCTGGGGGCAGTCTGGGCGGGCTAGGCCAGGGAGCAGGGGTAGGGAGCAGGCAGCTTCAGGAGGGGGAGTCACAGGGCTCAGGCTGCCAGATGGGTCAGTCCTTTCAGGGACAGGCAGCCTGATAGTACCCCTTTCCAGCCGACCTACCTTGCTACCTGTTCAAGCCTGCTTGGAGGGCACTTCAACTAGGGAATTGGAGAGCATGAGTCACAGGACAGATGGGTATTGGGTTTTGGACACCATACCCTAGATAGACAGATACATACCTTGCCTCCTTTTTGAGGCATGCATGCCTCCTTTCAAAAAGACTAGAGGCTCTCCTCAGGCCAGGGGTGTTGTTCAAACAGGGGCCAGGTTTCTCAACTCTCCCAACTGTGGGCCTGACATTGGTTTCTCTACAATCCCTGCCCTAGGAAGGGGAACTCTATTTTCTGAAAATCCTAGGACATCAGGGTGCGTGGAGGTTGATTTTGGATTTATTTTTCCTATTGCTGACATTGGACATGCTGAAGGTCAAAATGCAAATGTTGCATCAGCTTACCTTCAGGAGGCTACTCTTCATGTTCTTATCAGACTGGATCGTCAGGAGTCTCTCTTCCGAGCTGGGACTTCTCTGACTCAGGACTCAGTTCTGCGTTTTGAGCTGACTTGTCACTTATCACTCTCTGTTCTCACTTATCCTTATCTTGCTTTCTTCCTTATACAGTTCTGGCTCCAGTATTAGAAAGCTTCAGTTCACTAAAATACAGGGAAGAGAGGATTATCAGATTTTTTAATCAAATGAAGCTGTGAAGGGAAAACTTCTAGAAGGGTGAACGAAATAAAGTCGTGCTCTAAGATGCCTAAGTGATGTATCTGCATGTGGTAAGAGTACGAAAGTACCCTCTCAAGACATGCTTTTAACAAGTGAGACTGAATAAAGATGTCATTCCCAACTTAGCCATCAACTATCTCATCAGTCCGGGCTGACTTCAAGGACACTCCATCTTTCAGTTCAGCTGACTGGCATCTCACTGCTCTGTGCTTTCCCACAATCAAACTGCATATGAGGGTCATTCCCAATGCCAAAAAAATGTATGGACACCAAACTGCTCTCAAAATGTATGGACACTCAAAATAATACCTCAGGGACACTGTTTTGTGGTGGCTACCAGATATTCAGAAGGATTTTTGTGGTGTGACACTCAGGAATCATCCTTCTCAATTTTGTGATCTGTGACCCGAACAAAGCAGAAATCAGATTTTGACAATGAAAAATGGATACAAGACAAGTGGACTCAAAACTAAAGCATCTACATATGGAAAATGTGGCCTGTCCAGCTGGCCTGTCGCACTACAACATCTACATATCAACATGAAGGATCAGTTTGCATTAATGGCTTTCAAAAAAACACAATCCATTCACAGTCTTCCAGGGCACAGTAAACACACTTCTGTCATGTGGTACAACAAGCATTTTGTGGGCATTCTTGCTCTCAGACAACGCAAACTTCAGGTAAGCAAGGACAGAGTTTAGAACTCGGGGATCCTTATGTGTTTCTGGCAGGGCACATGCCAGGGTAGGTGAAAGTGGAAATTGGCAACTATGTATTTCAGAAATTGAGGGTGGATCAGGGGATCCTCAAGAAATTCTGTTCGTCTTTCAATAAATTTCATCACTCCAAAGTTCTTTGCACACAAAAGGATCAGCCACCACTTGATTTAATAAGGTTTCATCTTTCAATTGAGCAATCTTTCTATTTTCTCCTCTCTGGAAGTGCTTCTCCTTGTATGCCTTTCCTGAGCCTCTCAAAGGACAAGCCAAGGATGATTTCTCCTCCAGATTGGCCTCGACAGTACTGAAGGATGATTACCAAGGCAAGCCATTAGAACACTGGTACCCTCCTGGCTTTTCTTTTGTCTGAGGAGCCCTCCATGATGAGCGCCCATGATTCCACACAATTGTCACTTCAGGACTTCCCATTTGCTGCTTTGTGTTTTAAGTGCTTCACTCTCTCAACCTGGCATTCTCTTACATGATTTTTTTAACATCTTGGCTTCCACAGGGCTCCAACTATGTTAAATGTTTTTTTGTTTGATTTGAGAGTACAAAAGTTGATTTTTAGGAGGAAAAATGAATTTTTATTTTGGTTTAATATTGAGTTTTAGGAAGGGATTTTATTTTTCTGAGCAATTTGGCTTAGAGTTCATTCTGCTATCTTATTACTCAGGCTGCATGCTCTCTTCTATTCTGTTTTCTCATGCAGCAATTTCAGCTTTCTTTTTTTGCGACTTTAATTGTTTTGACCACCTGCTCCTCCTCCTGACCCACCCTCAGCAAATTTTTCCTGCTCACGAAGTCAACCTCCTCCCTGCAGGGATCTCACTCTTCTACCTTTGTTTCTCACTCTACAACTCTTTTGTTGAACTTCACATTCTGCAAGAGTGCTTTATGTATTATGAACTGAAGCAAGAAGGCATTCTGAGTTGCATTTAGGGTTTCTGGTTGGTGCTTATTATGGCGATTGAGCCTTTGGGTATCATTATTTACCATCTGGGTTTTATTTTCATACTAATTTTGAAAGTCCTTTATGCCAATCCTATTCATTCTTCACTTTACAGACTATCCATTTTTTCTACTTTTTTTTTAAAATCCAAAAATTTACAGGGATTTGCTTTTTTTTGCAGTCCAAAAAGCTTTTCGTTGATTTTTTTTACTTCAGGCAGTGTCAGTTTCTGCTTTGCTTTCAGTTTTGTTTCTTTGCTTTGAGGCAGCTGTTACTCCCATCATGGCATTTTTTTTGAGGCTGGGCAGGTGCCTCATCAAACTAAGCTGTTTGCCACTTGGGATTTGGCTAGGATGCTCTCTTACTGCCACTTTCATTCCAGGGCTACCGCTGCTGGGAGGATAAACTTTTTTTTGAGGGGCAGCATTGAGAATATGGTCTTTTTTGAGGGGGGAGTTCTGCATGATATTTTAGGGTGCTTGCATTATGCAGTTCCACAGGGCTCTTTTTCCAGGGCTGGTTTCCTCACAGTTACAGGGGCTGCAGGCATCAAGTGTGATTTCTGGGCTGTTTAGTTACTCATCCTCCCTTAGTTCTTAAACTACCATCTGTTTTGTATTTGAATGCAGCAATTCTAGCAGAAGAGTAATAGTAACAGCAAATGTTACCGCAAATGTAGATTTTGCACAGATCTGTAGTGCTGTTTCTATACCCTGTACTATCTGTGTGTGTGTCTGGTGGTGGTTGTTGGGTTTTGGGTTTGTTTGTGTGTGGTTTGGTTTTGTATTATGTTACAGGTATATAGTGGTACATATATTGAGGCAATAAAGTTATGATTTGGTTTTGCGGTTTCTTTTCTTTTGCTTTTGACATCTGGGAATGCGGAAGACTGAGGATATGGCTTTGACATGCGCATTTGTCCTGGCGCGCGTGTGGACCACGCAAGTACGCCCTGACCAACGAGGATGATCGTCGAAATATATTAGGGTGGTACACGGATAGCGGACTACAAGTGTAGGATCTACATTTATGGTATCTTGAAAATCGTAAATTTATCCTCAGTGGTGTCTATTACAAACCTGATCATGAGTCTGATGTCTAATGCAGCTGATGGTGCAGCATGCACAAGCATAGTAATTTACTATCATACATGGCTACAGCTATGCGATTTCACAGACAGCTTTAAGGAATATATCCTCTGCACCTGTTATGACAGATCATCACTTTTTGGTTCCATAGATAGATGTATTAACAGTGGCAGGAGGGGAAAGCACACACTACCTTGGGAGTTCACTTTGCTAACAGAGATCCTTCTCTAGGAATCAGCAAAGCAGCAATGATGTGTGGTTTAAGAAATCACAGCATTTCTCATTCAACTTTTCTTTGGTTAGAGACCCTCATTGCAGGGTGGGGAGTCTAATGAATGCCCTCCCAGGGACAGAGAAGGGGTGCAGAACCAAAGGTTTAGAGGCCTCCTTTCAAGCAAGCCCTTTCAGTTTTCCTAATAAGGTGCTTTATTCCCCTTTGCAGTCAGTCAAAGACATTTTTCTCCTAATCCTCATAGTTGGTTTGCCACAACAGAACATTTCTGGATAAAGAATATAATATACAGAGGCTACATCATTCCTTTTCTTTCTACCCTCTACTTGCTACAGAAGCCCTTCTAGATGTTTCATGCCGTCAAACAAAGAGCTGTAGTGCAAGGAATTTTGCAGCTGCATCAAAAAAATCCATCCACGCGGTCCCACCAGACTAGAGAGGATCAGGAGTCTTAGCAAGACCCCCCCCCCCCAAGTAAAAACAAAGACCTCAGGCCAGTTCTCAACCTCAGTAGCCTAAGTACACGTGAAAAAATACCCAGTTCTGGATAGTCATGTTGCAGTCCATACTTGTGCTTCTGAGAAAGAGGAGACTGGATGTGCTTTGATGGTCCTTTAAGATGCCTACAACCACACTGAGATTGCAAGGCAGTCCAGGAGGTTTCCCCACGTTCAGCTGGGAGGCAGTCATTACCAGTTTTTGAAGTTGCTGTTTGTTTTCATCACAGAACCCCCCCCCCCCCCCCGGGTGTTCACCAAATGCATGTTGGTAGTAGCAGTGCATCTCAGGCTGCAAAGGTTCTGAATGCTCCCCTATGTACACCATTGTCTCCAAGCTGAAAACTTGAAGGAATCTCTGATCTTTGCAACAGATTACTTCATTTGTGTCAATTTTTGGGTATCTCAATAAACTTCAAAAAGTCCAACTTAGAACCCGCAGTCTTTAGTCTTTATAGGAACACCATCTAGACACCCCAACTCAAACTGCAAAGATTCCAGAGCCATGGCTGATCTTCCTTTGACTACAGGTGCAAGAGCTTATTAAAAGGGACAGTGTTCATCATTTGTTCACTGTTGCAGTAGCCTTAGCTATATGGATATCCTGCCCAGGATATAACAGCTGGTTAGCTTCCAGAGCTTAAGGGCACTTTTCACTCACCCAGACCATTATCAGCTTAAGCAGAGATGAATAAAATCAGTGGTTTGGCCACTAAGGCCTTCAGAGCTTTCCTGCCGCCAAAGATATCTCTGCTTGCAGGCTTCCAAGGATTGATGGTTGGCTAATAGTTTTCCATTGCTAGGCAGCTAAACTCTGTTCAAAGGGCAAAACTTACTTTTTTTTTTTTTTTTCCTTCTCTTTATTAGTTTAACATTAGTTTAGAGACAGTTTTTCTCTGAGTGTATCCGTTACCATTATTTTTCACTGTTTAAGGAATGAGTGTTGATTCCCATTCCCTACTAACATCCGTTTAAGTTAAAGGACATTTATCCTTATCTGTTTCCCCTTCCCCTTTAAAGAAAAAAAGACTGGCTTCTATTTTTCCTGCATACCTTCCATCCATTTAAGTTAGAGGACATTCCTGGTGTGCGTGTCTGTATGTGTATGTGCCTTGTATTTTTCACTTAACTTGCTTGCTTCTCAGGATAATGTCTCAGAAGCAAGAAGGGAAACCTCTTGGTTTCAAAAAATGTGAACAATGTGGGAAAAAGATTCTCCTCAATGATTCACATAGTGTGTGTGTACTGCTTGGGGCCTCTTCGTCTCCGAGATTTATTCTCCATTTGCCATGGTTTTAAGGTAGTGCACACAGCCTATCTTGGCCTCGACAAGGCTCTTGATACCATCCCTCACTCTGGAATTATAAATAAATTCACTAAACTGGACATAAATCCCTATGTCACAAGATGGGTGGCCAACTGGCTCACTGACAATCCACACAGTAAAAGTAGCCGACTCCAAGTCTGACTTCAGACCAGTGACGAGTGGAGTACCACAGGGTTCAGTCCTGGATCCTCTCCTGTTCAGCATCTACTTTTCTGAAGTGCAGTCCAACACAGAAGGTCTTTGGCTAACAAAGTTCACAGGGGACTGCAAACTGGGAGCCATAATAGAATCACCTAATTATGTAGACATTCTACAAAAGGGCCTCACAGAGACAGATGCTTGGTTTCAAAGTCATGGCCTCAAGCTCAATGCCAAGAAGTGCATTGTCATCCCCTTTTGGAAAAACTCGGTACCCATGAACTACCACATAGGCGGTAGCTCACTAAACACCGAAAGTTTGAGACCTCGGGACACAGGTGGACTGTAGTATCTCCTTTGATAACCACATCGCCACAGTAGTCAGGAAATCCTTCTACATGGCACACCTCATCACAAAAAGGTTCTCCTCTAGAAAAAAGGAGGTCATTGTTCCTCTCTACTCATCCCTCATCAGACCCATTATAGAGTACAATGCCCCATTTGGCATGTATCTCACAAGACACCTACAAAAACTGGAAAGGCCACAGAAATCCCTCACTAAGAGGATTACCAGTCTCAAACAGATGCCATACGCAGACTGTCTCAAAAAACTCCAGCTCTACTCCGTCGCATATGGCCTACTCAGAGGCGATATCTGCCTAACATACAAAGCTATGTCAAACCCAGAGCTGTTAGACATGCTACACTTAAAGAAATCCCAATCTCTCCATACCACATGCTCCAGGGGCCTAAAATGTGTCGCCACAATAAACAGAACATGCTCGAGTGATAGATTCCTGTCCCAGAGACTTTCCATACTCTGGAACAAACTACCCTTCATGTCAAGCAAAGCTCCTCATTGGCCCTCTTTAAGAGAAATCTTAACGACTGGATTGGAAATAGAAAATTCACCCTGGGGATCACTTCTGTGGCACTGCTCGACAGAGGCACAGGAAAATAATTTTCTTGGGTGGCGAAAGCCAGGGAACCTTTTTGGCTAGGCTTATATAGGCCCCATGGCTGATAGCCTAGTACTACCTGTGAACCAAAGGGTTCTTATGGAGCACAGAAACAAGCTGTCTTTGAAGGTACTGCTGAAAACTCCTTTTTCTAAGATGATCCCTATAGAGTCTGCAACCTCTTCAAAATCTGACAAGTCACAAAAACATTCTTCGGCTACAAGTCTTCCTTGGAGCTGAAACAAAAAGCTCCAAGATTGTGTGCTCCAGCAAAACCTTACCAGCAGACAGTCATGTCCAAATCCAAGAGTTCATCTGAGCAGCTGGAACCCTCTGCTCTGACCTCTTTGGCTCCCACTGAATTTAGATATAGGAGCCGTTCTCTATCATTGGAACCAATACCTTCTCAGCTCTCTTTTCCAGTCTTGACCAAATCAAGGTCTCCAACCCTTTTTACTCAGTCTACCAGGAGTTTGTCTGATGATGTGGGTAGGGTAGTGCAGAGGCTTCTAAAGATACCGGCCTTGGCCGAGTTGTTACTGGATCTGAACTCAAAGAAATCAGAACTGGTGAAGTCCTCCCCATCAGTGCCTGCTCCTCCTCCTCCAATCCACCCCCTGGTTTTGGAGTCAGAAGATTTGGATGTCCAGCTTGTCTGTCTCTGATCCTGGACCCAGTGTTTCCTTAGATCTGACATCTGCCCCGAGGAGACCTGTAGGAGCTGACACTCCCCGGTTGGATCCGCAGAGTGGGTTCAGATCTCTCCGGTTCTGATCCTGCCTCTGGTGGCTTCTGTGCAGGTGAGTTTGAATCCTACCTCTGCTTCAGAGCTTCTGTCTCTTGTGCCAGAGATTCCTTTGGTCCCAACACCTCTTTTGCTGGATGCAGAGTGTTCTTCGGAGCAGAGACAGAGTGCCTTTGAGGTTATGAGGAGGGTGTTGACTACATCCCAGTCTCCGACAGTCTATCCCGAATCTTCCTCCCTTTTCTGCGAGGTGACTTTACCCTCTCATATACCTTCTTCACAGGACCACAGAGACCTCAGGCCTCAGGATGTCCAGCCAGGGACATCCCCCACTTCTGAAACTTCCCCAGACTACTCCACTGAGGAAGTACCTTGGAAGAGGACCTAAGCACTTTGACTTCCAAGAAAAGTTTATCACATCTGATACTGACCTCGATGATGCAGAATGATCTTTATGGTCACCTCCTGAAGATGTCTCTATTGGAGACATCCTGAAAATTTTAAAGCAGAGAGGTGACTGGCAGTCCACATCCCCTTCAGCTGAGGAGTCTGTATACCTGAAGGCTTTCAAGTCTCGCTTTCCACCTCTTGGGTGACCCCTCCTTCTGATGAGCTTATTGATTTAATCTCTCAGAAGGCTTGGGAGACCCCAGATTCCATAGAGCTGACTCCTAAGTCCATTACTGCCCCGAAGGACAAGCTTTTGTCAACTAAAGGTGTAGCAGTTGATGCCATGGAATTGGCAGCAGCCACTAAAAATGAACCATCTGAGACCAGTTTTTATATCCATCCTCCAAATAAAGATTCCAGGACCATGGATAGGTATGGGAAGTGTGTTTTTTTCATCAGCAACCTTTGCCTTACGGTCACTGAGCTATCTGACCCACTTTAACAGATTGCAGAGGGATCTGTTGAAAGAACTGTCACACTCTCTTCAATGAGCTGTAGCTGACGCGGCATCAGATAGTCACCGCTCAGCTCGCCACCCTCAGTTCAGTCATAAACTCTTCCATGAGACTTATCTTGTGTAGTAGATGGAATGAGCAGGGCAGTGGTTTAGGAGGCAGGCCTGGATGCTCCTTTGCAATTTCATAGAGCCCTTTGTGTTCCTTCATTAACGCCTCTTTTGAGGGCCCCACTCTCTTTTGGCCAAAAGTATAAAATGCTTATCAAGTGTGAACAGGAAGGCAAGACTTTATCTACCATTGGAGTGTTTTTCCACACCTACTAGACCCGTTCCCAAAGGTCAGAGAGGTAGTGGTAAGATGTGGTTCAAAAAATCACAAATTTCTTTCCAAGAAACAGAGGGTGAAAGTTCTCCTTGAGGCAGAGGGGGAACAATAACAGAAGACACCGCCCTCATGGCAGGGAAGGCCCACAGCATCAGGCCTTTAGAGAATCAATCTTTGGTAGGCCCTTTCAGCACTCATGAAGGGGTGTCTGATTGCGCGCCTCTGGAGGCAGTTGGGGAACAATTGTCTCTGCATCTTCAAACCTAGCAAAAGATAAATGACAGATGGATGCAGGACATAACATCTAGGGGGTTACATTATTCCCTTCTCCTTTTTCCACTTCCTTAAACAAATCTGTTCCAGTCATTCCACCCAGTCAAAAGGAACAAGCAACCATAGAAATTCAAAAGTTGCTAAGAAGGAGCGTCATCCAAGAAGATGCCACAGACTAGAGAGGATTCTGAACTTACTCCAGGTACTTTTTAGTTCCAAAGAAAGTGGGTGACTAGAGACCCATTTTAGATGTCAGCATTCTGAACAAATCTGTGAAAAAAGACCAAGTTCTGGATGGTGACACTGCAGTTGATTCTTCTGTTCTTGGAAGAAGACAGTTTGATGTCCTCTATAGACCTTCAAGATGTGTACTACCATATAGGAATGGAAAGGCAATCCAGAAGGCACTTGTGCCTCCAGCTAGGAGCCAGTCACTTACAGTTATGAGATCTGCCGTTTGGTGTCACTACAGCCCCCAGGGTGTTCACCAAATACATGGCAGTCATGGCATCTCACCTGAGATGCCAAGGATTCTGGGTTTTCCATATCTCGACTGGCTCATAACTACCTCAAACAGGCATCTTCTGCTACAAGCCAAGGACTATACTCTACCGCTATGTTCTTCCCTAGGTGTTACCATAAATTATGAAAAATATGCTCTAGAGCTATGTCTGAGCTTGATCTTCATAGGAGCAGAGATGAACACGACAACAATGAGAGCAAAACTTCCACAGGACAGAGTCAACGATCTTGGACATTATGCAATACTGTTGATCAGGAAGAAATGAGCTTCTGCCAAACTAGTTCTCCAAGTACTGGGAGAAATGGCTGCTGCAATTAATTGTTCATTCCTCCAGCTCATCTTCACATGAGAATACTCCAGTGATTACTTTCGACACAATGGTCAATTCTAGAACTTCCAGTGACACGCAAGATCATGATAACCAACTCATGCAAAAAGGATCTCCAGTGGTGGATTTATTCTCCATTGGTATCTCAAGGCCGTCACTTTATTCCCCCTCAACCCCAAGCCACGCTGACCACTGATGCTTCCCAGATTGGGGGGGGGGGGGACATTATCTCAGGAAGACAGTTCAAAGCATCTAGCAGCAACTTGAGGCTCATTTGCACATAGAGATGAGGGTGGTGCTTTTGACGTTGCAAGCATTTCAAGACTCTCTCTCTAGGAATGATAGCAATTCAATCAGCATGTCGGTAGTCTGGTACATAAACAGGGAGGAACCAGATCTTACCCCCTTTGTCAAAAAACCCTGAAGGTCTGGCAGTGGGCAACAGCTTCCAGCCACTTTCAGATACCAACACACTTCCTGAGGAAATCCAACATAATTCCAGACAAATTGAGCAGAGCCATATTATAGCCTCATGACTGGTCCTTCAGTCACAAAGTTGTGGAAGAAATCTTCCAAAAATGGAGCCAGTCTTGCTGTGACTTCTTTACTTTATCCACCAATGCAAAATGCAGCAACTACTTTGACCCGATCCCTCCTCTGGGAGAGTCGGCAAGGGATGCACTTGTTCACGATTGGTCCCTGGGACAACTTTATGCCTTTCTACCAATTCCTCTAATCCCCAAATTTCTACAGAAAGCAAGTTTGTTGGAGATGATGACAATCTAATTGCTCTTTATTGGCCTCAACAAATTTGGTTCTCCTTCTTCCAGCCTCATATTTGTGACGAACCTTGGATTCTGGATCCTGCTACAGACCGTCTGACTCAACTGTCAGAAATGGTTCATCCGAATCTGAACTATCTCAGCCTAACGGCTTGGCTGTTCCAGTTCTCTTGATTGCCAAGATTTCTCTCCTATTGTTCCCAGTCAAACATATTTTGTTATCTTCTCATAAATCATCTACACACGAACTGTACAAAGGTAAATGGAAGAGATTTGTTTCATGGGCCAGCAATAGACATAGATCCATTTATTTTGTCCATTCATTCTATTTTAGAATTTTTGGCTAAGCTTTTCAGTGAAGGTGCTGCAGTAGCCACTATTAGGGCACAGTTAACAGCAATTTCAGATTTTCGTATAGGAGAAATTGGTTCTGGTATCATATCAAACAGATTTTGTAAAGCATTCTTGAAGGGAATTACAATGCTAAGACCCCCATATAAAAACCCATCCCCACCTTGGGATCTGAATTTTGTATCGTCTAACATTATTTGTCCTCCCTTTGAGCCATCTGCTACCTGTGACTTGAAGTGTCTTTCCTGAAAAACACTCCTGTTAGTGGCCATTACCTCAGCAAGGAGAGTTTCAGAATTACAGGCTTTATCTGCCAAGCCACCGTACCTGGTATTTCATAAGGGCAGATGTTAAGTTGTCTATCTCGCCTTCATTCTTGCTGGATGGGTTCGGAGCCGACCTCGGCTCCGACTCGGCCACTCTAAAAGCTCGAGAGTTGGTTCCACCGTATATCCCACAATGCTAGGCGAGAGTTACCTCAGATCTCGTTTGCCGCTACAGCTTCGAGGTTGGTTGCTTCTACCGGTTCCTGGTGAGTGTTAGCTTTTTCTTCTAAAAGTTACTCTTTTTACCCCTTTTAAGTTAAATTCTTCTTAGATTAGTGTAGTTCATAGAACTTTATCCCGACCCTAATTTTTCCTGCTTGTCTAAAAGAACCTTTGGTTCTTCCCTTGGGCCTTAGGCCTTCTCTTCCCTAAGGGAGTGTTTGTGTAGTTTACTATAATTTACTACATTTTGTTGTACTTTATTTCTAGTATCATTACTAAAATTGTTATATTTTCTGACAGGGTATAACTGGTGTGTTTGAGTGTGTGTTTGTGTACACCTGTCAGTTAGCCAATGTCTAAAGAAGCAAAGGTCTGATTCAAGAAGTGTGATGCGTGCTGTCAGAAAATGTCTCTGACAGACGCCACACTTCTTGTGTCTATTGTCTGGGGTTTGCACCTGCAGGACTCCTGTGCTGTTTGCCATGGCTTCAGCCCCAGGGTCCTGCAGGAAAGAAAAACAAGCTAATTCTGAGAGGCTTGTTGAAGCCTGAGGATTCCCTGTCTGTCTCAACAGGGAAGCCCTCTAAGGCATCGAGGTCTTCGGCTCCGGCTTCTGAGCCGAGACCTCAGGTTGTTCAACCTTGCCTTTATCGGCTCGGCTCGAGCCGATAAGTCTCAGTCCACAGTTTCTGTGGCTCCCTCCGCTCCCGCTGGAGCCGAGGTTATTGAAGTACCCGTGTCGGCTCCGACCAGATCTTCGGAGCCGACAACTAGAAAGAGATCAAGGTCACCATCTATTGGCTCCGTTCATTCGGCTCCAGGTTCTCCCCTGCTGTCTGAACGGAGCCAAAGGTCTCATTCCTCTAGGTCATCGAGGCTGTCCGATCATGACCTTCAGAGGGTAGTGAGTCGACTACTTAAGTCCGAGGCACTAGCCCAGATGCTTCAGAGCCCGACTCATCAGTCGGTGCCTGCCCCGTCCATCAACTCTTTCCTCCTTCACTCTTTTGAGTTCGAGCCGGGTCGTCGGAACCGAGACTGTGGAGCCGAGACAATTGTCTTCGGCCCGTCGTCGGCTCCGCTTCTTCTGGAGGAATCTCGGCGCCGGACTTCCCTCGCCGGCTCGAGGGTGAGTGGCATCGGACCCTTGTCCGACCCCTCTCCCTCTCGGTGCTTCGGCGCTGGTGAGTTCGGCTCGACATCGGCCTCGGAGCCATCACTGTCGGTGCCGAGGGGTTCTTAGCTCCTCGGAGCGGGGACCTCTGGCTCTGCCTGACAGGGGTGCATTCGAGGTCATGCGGAGTGTGTTAGAGCCTGGCTCTACTCCACAGTCGGCTCCGCAGCCCCTCCTCGATGCTGCCTCAGGGTAAGTCGACTCACTCTCTCATCCCGGACCGCATTGAGCCGGCTCCTCTGGAGCCCCTGTGGGATTTCATCCTCTTCCGAGGCCTCTCCTGATTTGGCAGAAGAGCCCTCGGAAGAGGAAGTGCAAGAGGAAGCACATTGACTCACCTGAGTCTATCACGTCAGACACAGATCTGGATGATTCTGAGGGTTCCCCCCTTCCCCTTCTGAAGATGACTCATTTGCAGACATTCTGGAGATCCTGAAACAGAGGGGAAATTGGCCAGCCCTCAACCCTTCGGAGGACGAATCTGTGTATCTTGAGGCGTTGGCTCTCGCCCTTCCACCTCCTGGGTGTCCCCCTTCGACCCCCTCATGCAGGTGGTTGCTAAGAAGGCATGGACGGCTCCTGATTCAGTGGACCCCACTCCCAGGAGACCCTCCAAATTCATCACAGCTCCATCAGACAAGCAATTTTTAGCAAAAGGAGTTTCTGTGGATGCTATGGTGGTAGCTGCCGCCACAAAGAAGGAACTGGCTGATCCTTCAGTGCCTGTCCATCCACCTAACAAGGAATCTAGGTCCATGGATAGGTATGGAAGCGGATGTTCTCCTCAGCGACATTTACCATGCGTCGCTGAATTACCTGTGCCATTTAACTCGGCTCCAAAGGGACATGATCAAGGAAGCGAGTGGAATGTTTAAGTAACCTACAACTGCGGGTTTCAAGAGAAAATGAACACGCAGCTGGCTACCCTAATTCCATATCCAACTCCTCCATGCTCCTCTCTTATGCGGCTGATGGAGCGAGCAGAGCGCAGGGACAGGGGTAGCCTTACGTAGGCACGCCTGGATGCGGCTATGCAACTTTGGAACCTTTCAAGACGCCTTTCACGAACTCCCCTTTGATGGATCATCTCTCTTTGGTCCTCAAGTGAAAGAAACCCTGACTAGGTGCGAGACTGATGGCAAGACCCTTTCTGCCGCCGGAGTCCGTTTTCGACTCCTTCTAGGCCTTACCCCAAAGGCCAGAAGGGTGGGAAGATGTGGTTCCGTAAACAATCTCAAGGGACTTCGCCTGATGCACAGAGTCGCTTCCTACCAAAGGCAGAGGTGGGAATAACAATGGTAGACGCGCCCTAGGGGCAGGGGGTCCAGAACCAGGGCAATCGGGAAGCCTTCCTGACAAGCCCTTTCAGCATCCCTGAGGTGTTGCCCGACTGCCCATCTTCGGAGGCAGTCGGGGAAGATTGTCACTGTACCCAGAAGCCTGGCTATCCCTGACTCAAGACAAATGGGTACAGTCCATCATTTCGAAGGCTATTCTATTCCCTTCCTTCGTTTTCCAAATCAGTCAAAAATCCCTTCCAGATGTTCCACCCGCTCAAAGGGATATAGCAGCTTTGGAAATTTCAAAACTGCTTGCAAAAGAGCAATTCAGTCAGTGCCAGCAGACCAACAAGGATCCGAATCTACTCAAGGTTCTTTTAGTTCCAAAGAAAACAGGGGACTGGAGACCGATTTTGGATCTCAGTGTCTTGAACAAATCAGTCAAGAAAACAAGATTTCGATGGTCACGCTGCAATCCATTCTCCCCCTTTGGGCAAAGGAAACTGGATGTGCTCTATAGACCTTCGATGCGTACTATCACATAAAATGAACAGACGCTCCAGAAGATTCCTCCGCTTCAGGCTGGGAACCAGTCATTTTCAGTTCAGGGCCCTGCCCTTTGGTCTCACCACTGCCCCCCGGGTGTTTACCAAATGCATGGCAGTGGTAGCTTCTCACCTGAGACGACAAGGATTCCAGGTGTTTCCATATTTGGACGACTGGCTTCTCACAGCTCCCACCAAGCATCTCCTTCTGATGGCCAGAGATTATACTTTTCGCTTGTCTAAAACTGGGTGTTTCAATAAATTGCGTAAAGACTGTTTTGTCGCCTTTGTACTATTACCTACATAGGCGCAAATTTAGATACTATAAACATGTCTGCAAGACTAACGAACCAAAGGATATCAGACATTCACAAATTGGTGTCACTTCTCAACAACAACAGAGTCAAAGCCAGGTTGGTTCTAAAGGTGTTGGGAATCATGGCAGCGGCTATACCTCTCCTTCCATTGGCCAGATACCACATGCGGATCCTTCAGTGGATGCTTTTTACCCAATGGTCATACCAGGAACTTCCAATGTCTCACACCATTATGATCACGCAAGCGCAAAAGCATCTCATGTGGTGGATGTCTTCCCCCCAGCTCCTGTCGGGAAGACCATTTGTTCCACCTCCTCCGGTTGCTACTCTGACAACGGATGCCTCCCTGATCGGGTGGGGGGCATTATCAGGGCAGGACAGTCCAGGGCACATGGCAACCAAACGAATGCCACTTGCACATAAATGTTCTGGAGATGAGAGCAGTGCTTTTAGCGTTGCAAGCCCTTCAAGACTCTCTTCCCTTGGGAACAATTGCAATCCAGACAGACAATATGTCTGTAGTGTGGTACATCAACAAACAAGGCGGAACCAGATCATACCCCTGTGTCGAGAAGCACTCAGACTGTGGCAATGGGCGATTTCTTCTCAGCGCTTTCTGATAGCAACGCACATCCCCGGAAGTCCAATCACATTGCGGACAAGTTGAGCAGAGCCATACTCATGCCTCACGAGTGGTCTCTGAAAGACTCTGTAGTGAGAGAAATCTTTCTCAAGTGGGGTCAGCCTTGCTGCGATCTTTTTGCTACTCCCCAAAACAGCAAGTGCAGAGAATTTTTCACTCTATTCCCTTTACCAGGCCAACCCAGCAGGGACGCTCTAGTCCAAGTTTGGCCCCGGGACTTCTGTATGCATTTCCTCCTTTCCCACTGATCTCTCAAGTAATACAGAAAGCTATCGCTCAGAAGGCCTCATTGATCCTCATTGCTCCTTACTGGCCTCGACAAGTGTGGTTCCCCTTTCTACATCGATTTCTTTTGAGCGACCGTGGAATCTGGACCTAGTTCCAGATCTTTTGATCCACCAGTCGGGTCAGTTTCATCGCCCTCCCTCTCTGAACCTCACTGCTTGGTTCCTCCAGTTCCAACCGTAGCCAGGCTTCCTCAATTATCTCACTCTGTTAGAGATATATTGATAGCTTCCCATAAATCTTCCACTCGAAAGATTTATTTGAGTAAGTGGAAACGCTTCTCATATTGGGCACAAGGAAAGGACATAGATCCTTTCACCGCTTCCATCCAACTAGTCCTTGATTTTCTAGCTGAACTCTTCCATGCAGGTTCATCTCCATCTACTCTTAAGGTTCAATTGGCAGCTATTTCTAATTTCCATGTGGGCATTTCTGAATCTGCCCTAATGTCCCACAAACTTTGCAAAGCCTTTTTGGAAGGAGTTTTTCTTCTCAGACCTCCTATAAGAAATCCTCCTCCTCCTTGGGACCTAAATTTAGTTCTTGCTTCTTTGATTCTTTCCCCTTTCGAACCTGCAGCTTCATGTTCCTTGAAATTATTATCATGGAAAACTCTCTTTCTGGTGGCTATCACATCAGCTAGAAGAATTTCAGAACTTCAAGCACTAAGTTGTCGTTCTCCTTATCTTGTGTTCCATAAGGACAGAGTTTCTTTACGAACTAACCCGTCCTTTTTGCCTAAGGTGGTTTCAACATCAAATCTGAATCAAACCATTGACCTCCCTGTCTTTTTCCCAGAGTATTCAAATAGGTCTGAACAAAAATTGCACTGCCTGGATGTTCATCGTCAATTAAGGTACTACTTGGATAGGACGAAACAATTCAGAAAATCTGATCAACTGTTTGTCTCCTATGCGAAAGCAGAAAGGGACTTTCAGTTTCAAAGGTATCATTATCCAGATGGCTAACATCTTTGATTTCCCTGGTATATGAAATTAGACAACAAAAATTGCCGAATAAACCTAAAGCCCATTCCACCAGAGCTTTGGCTACTTCTTTAGCCTTCCAAGACAGACTGCCTATTGACACCATTTGTGCAGCGGCTACTTGGGCTACTCCTCACACTTTATTTCTCATTATAAGTTGGATTTAGCTTCTAGGCATAGAGCTAATTTTGGTTCCACTGTTCTCAGGAGTCTGTTCCGTTAGGCCACCCGGGACAAGGTGCTAGGGACGCGGTTCCATCCAGCAAGAATGAAGGCGAGATAGACAACTTAACATATAGAAGTTATGTTCTTACCATAACGTTCCATGTTAGTTGTCTTCTTCTCGCCTTCTTCTTGCGTCCCACCCTCCTTCCCCCTGGCCTGGACAGACCTAGAGGAGTTGTGATCGTGACCTCTCTTTCTACCACCTCTTTCTTAGTCATATGCTATTATGCATATTTCTTGGTTCAGGATGTAGGTCACCCTTTTTCTTCCTGTTAGAGGTGGATTCTGTTTTTACAGTTATACTGTTACTGTTATAAGCTGGGGTTAGCTTACAAACGAGATCTGAGGTAACTCTCGCCTAGCATTGTGGGATATAAGGGGAGCCTCGAGCCGGTGGAACCAACTCTCGAGCTTTTAGAGTGGCCGAGTCGGAGCCGAGGTCGGCTCCGAACCCATCCAGCAAGAAGAAGGCGAGAAGAAGACAACTAACATGGAACGTTATGGTAAGAACATAACTTCTATTTTCTTTACGTAGCAACGCTTCAATTCTGCCCAAAGTAGTGTCTGAAACTAACCTCAATCAATCTGTTGAGTTACTGGTATTCTTCCCAAATTTCCAAGATAAAGGGGAATATTCATTACATTTACTGGATGTTCACAGACAATTATGTTTCTGCCTGCACAGGACTGCAGAATTCAGACAATCAGATCAGCTGTTTTTCTTAATCGGATTTCAGGAAAGGCCTACCAACATCCAAAGTTGCCTTGTCCAAGTGGTTTTTACAGTTTATTTAATTTTTTTTCAGTTCTAAGAACAAAACTCTCGCTAGCCATGTTAAAGCTCATTCCACAAGGGTGATAGCTACTTCTGCAGCCTTTCAAGCTAGGTTAACTTTGGATAATAGATGATGTAACTACATGGGCAAAACCTCATACATTTATTACTCATTACAAAGTGGTTTTGGCCTCTAGGAGCAGAGCATCTTTTGGATACATGGTTCTGAGGAATATTTTCCCATGAGCCATCCAAGAGTCAGGTAGCTTGGGACGTGGTACCTTCAGTGAGAATAAAGGCGAGATTGACAACATCACATAAATAAGTTATGCACTTACATAACGTTCCATGTGTGTTGTCCATCTCTACCTTTATTCTCAAAACCCACTCTCCATACCCCCTTCTATACTCCTGGGAGTCTGAGTAACACTAATTGGATAGTATAGGACTCTGTAGCCTCAGAAATAATCTTTTCTATTAAGCCATGAAGGCTGTACCTCTAATATGAGTTATCAGGGGCAAACAAGATCTGAAGGAGGTTGGGAAGGGCATTATGGTAAGGTTGACTGCCCACAAGTTTTGCTGAATGCCTGAAGTTTTTATAAAAGGCTGAGACTGATCCTATGGATCGGATTTGACCCAGTAGTGAGAATAAAGGTTGAGATGGACAACACACATGGAACGTTATGGTAAGTACATAACTTTTTAAATTAAATTTGGGGGCTCAGAAGTTTCTAAAGTAATTTTCATGGTATGTATTTAGTGGGGAAATACATTTTTTTTATTACTTAGACTATTGATGACAGTCTCACCTGGGCATCTGCCATTATTTTAACCAAGGAACAACATACCAGTTCCTCAGTCCATCCTTCCTTTCCAGCCACAAACAAACGGGTTCTGAAAGGGCTACATCTGGGTGCAGATGGCAGTGGGATTTCTTACTTTTCAGGATATTACTCCTCATCCATCAGATTAACCTTTTTCCCTCCTGTTATTCAGCAGCTTCTGACTTGGGGGTCATGCAATGTATTCCTCTTTTTCTGAAAGACATAAGTTTTTATTCAACTAGGGCTGGCCTTTGGTCAACTGGTTCCCTAGGCAAAAGGTCTCCACAGTGCCCCCCAACACCACCTGGTGCTCCCATCCTGGTCTACCTACACCACCCAGATTAGTGGAAAAGCACCCCTGCTAGAGCGGCACCCTAGGCGGCCGCCTAGTTGGCCTCTGCCTAAGGGCGGCTATGAGTGTTTCTGATTTCAAGGAAAGAAGCCCTTGGAGACCAGTTTAATTTTTTTTTTTAAATCAGCTTATGAAAGTCCCAAAGTTGAAAAATGCTGTCCCTTTATGATTTGTTACCCATGAATCCCCCTTTAAGTTTTTAGTAACCCTAGATGTAAAGGATGCTTATCACATTCCTGCAGCTTCAAATTTCAAGTGTCTTGTTTTTTATGACTGGATTATGCTTTGCAGTTCTCTGCATTAACTTGTTAGTTATCCACTGCTCCATGGGGATTTACAAAGTGTCTAGCCCCACTCATACCATATTGCAGACTGCAAGGTTTCAGCATTTTTCCTTATTTAAACAACTTGCATATCTTTGCAGAGCATAGTTCAATAAGTGTCCGTAATCTCTCACTTGGGTGAGAGATCTCCTTCACAGACTGAGCATACAAAGCATTCAAGAGAACAACCAGGAGTCTTATTTGGCACACCTTACAGGATGGTTTTCCTAGGGTGGCTCTCGGATACCACTGTTCAAAGAGCTTTTCTTCCACAAAAAAAGTAGATCTGTATCTAGATCTTTTATTGATTTTTAGGTAATAAGAGTCTCCCGTGGTGTGTAAGTTTTTGCATTCAAGCAGCATTAAATGTTGGATTTTATGGACTTTTTGCGTTTTTATTGAACACGCAGCTCATGGTGCACTCCTCAGTTATTATTACCTTCATTTGTGCTTTTGTGAACCGAGGGTGCTTAACCTAGCAGTACTTGTTTTTTCTTGGATTGTTTTATTGATTTTTGTTACACAGTCTAAAGCTTCATCAAGGGAATTTATTTCATGGCATCCATGGTTCTCATGACTTCTCTAGGCAGACTCAACATGAGAAAGATTCAGTGGTGCCTAAAATCTGTATGGCCCCAACATCAGCACCCCCCTGACATTCCAGATTCCTGTACTGGGATTTGTAAAAAGGGAACTCCTTTGGTTGCAGAGACCAGGTTCATCTAAAGCCAGTGTCCCATTTTCCCTTCCAGCTCTTGCAGAGTCTGTAATTGCAGATGCCTAAGACTTTGCTTTGGGAGTAGTCTTCATGAAAGTAAAAGTGCAGGGTCTTTGAAACAGAAAGGACTGATCAAAACTTTCTTCTGGTCCAGGAAACGGTAGTTGCCCCTTCTTTTGGAAATGGCGAAGGACAATTATCAGAGGCTTTCTCACAGAAGATCTGGTTTGTTTATAGACCCCAGCCTGAAACAACTTCAGCTAACTTGCCTGAATGATAGTTTTAGTATCTTATAGGCAGCTATTTTCTGAGGGCATGCAGCAGGTATTAATGGTGGCAAAGAAACCTGCTTACTAGGAAATCATATGTTAACAAATGGAAAAGATTTTCTAGTTTGTGCCAAAGCAAGAATCAGGGTCCTTTTAAACTTCATATTACTCTGGGTCTACAATATTTGTATGACTTGCTTTCCTTTGACCTATCTACCAAGGTTCATTTGTCTGCTACTTCAGCATGTCTACCTGTAGATTCTCCCCTTTCAGTGCATTCCACTGTTAAAGTTGACAGGTGTGTTGCTTAAAAGGCCACCTGGAAAACAGGTAGCTTGTTTTTGGGATCTCAACTTTGCTTTGGAAAAATTAACTCTGGCTCCATTTGAATCAACCCATCAAACTGGTCTGAGATACATAACTTGGAAAATAATTTTACTAATTGCTCTGACTTCTGTAAAGACAGTGTCCGAGTTGCAAGCTCTCATAACAGGGTACTTCCAGGCAAGGGTCAAGGCAGACTACCAGGGCCTTGGCTTAATCGGTACCTATTTGGAAAGTGGTAGATTCATTTTCCAGGTGTAGAACAGGCTTTGCTAGGACCATTCTCTAGGGACTCGTGGATCCTCATCCTTCCTGACAGTTTGCTTTGCTTTGCTTCCTCTTTCTGGTCATTACAAGCCATGGTTGTCTGCCCATAAAGCTAAGGCTACTGCAACAATGATCAAATGAAGGACAATTTGTTGTTTACGTAGGTTCCCACGTCCCTAACTACTGGATCAGTTTTCTGGGACATGTTAAAAATGTGACAGTTATAAGGGACATCTTGCTTGCAGAAGATGCTATTATGCATTTCTTAGCATTTAGCTTTAATCCATGATTTTGACACCAACTATTGATTTGTGAAAGGCTGCCTTGGAAGATCTTGTCCTTGGAGAGTCTGATAGTTTAGAGTCATCTGCAAAGTAGATCTGTATCTAGATCTCTTATTGATTTTTGTTACTCAGTCTAAAGCTTTATCAAGGGAATTTCTTTCATGGTATCCGTGGTTCTCATGACTTCTCTAGGCAGACTGAACATGAGAAAGATTCAGTGGTGCCTCAAATCTGTATGGCCCCAACATCTGCAAACTTGGTTAGCAATAAACCCTTAACAGTAGCTTTGATGTGCAAGAAGTAAATGCCAAGGAAGAGTGGTACAAGGACTGAACTCTGGGGTACATCATGAGTGACAATTCTGTAAAGAGAATTCTTGAATTGCAGACGTCTTGCACACAGCCCTTATTGATTGTCCAACAAGACAGGGTTTAACTCAGACCAACCACCCGTCTTTTGTGCCTAAAGTAGTCTCATAGTCCACTTTAAATCAATCCATTAATTTGCCGGATTTCTTCCCAAACCATTCTTACCAAGGAGAGCACTTTATGGTTACTTCAGATGTGCATTATTAGTTGAGATTCTATTGCCATTGAACAGCACCTATACAGAAGGATGACAAAGCCAAATTGGGATCCAGAGTGACCAATGTTTGTCTAAATGGCTGTCAGACTGCATATACTTTTATATGCTCTTTCAGGTGTGTGACCTGCTGTAAACCAAAAAGATCATTCTGCCAACCTTGCCGAGATCTTTTCACCATCCCCAAAATGCCAAATGCATCAGCAGACACTCCACTGTGGATGACATCTATGCTGCAGCAATGTGGTCAACAATGCCTACTTATATTAACAAACTGGAGATTATATCAAGGTCTAGAGATGACTTTTTCACCATCCTCAAGGGATACAAAAGTTATGTACACAACATAATTTGTTGCCTCTGTCTGTCTTGATGTCCTTGCCCACCTTCCCCATTTCAAATTGACACCTTCCTTTCTGGGAGTACCTAGTAGCTGACGTAAGCCTGAAGCCCTTCTCCTACCCGTTTCCTATCATTCAACTTTCCTTCCTATTTTGTGAAAACTTGATCTGAGGCAAGGGAAGACCCACAGCACTATGGGAGATGGGAGAGCTGAAGCAGTAGAAAAGCATCATTGTGAAAATTTACAAGCTCTAATCAGATAGCCCAAGAATCAAGACAGAGAGAGAGAGAGGGGCAACAAGGATTTATCATTTTGGCATTGCATACCTTTCCTTTTTTTTTTATGGACAAAGCAATTTTGACAGCATGATCAGTCATTTGTAACCTTTTCTAAAGCCAGATTGGGACAACAGGTTTCTAACTTTTCATTATCCAGAGTGCTGTCCAAATGCATTTACTATATTTATGCTTTTATTTGACACATCTCTACCATACAAACAGAAGGGCATCTGTGCATACTTTATGCAAACATTTTAAGCTGCATGTGGTGTCTAGGTCTTCCTTCAGAGCCACCATACTCTGTGGTATTCTGTTATGATGCTACCCAGGATCTTAGCTGGGGACATTCACTCTGTCCACTTCACTGGATTGGACAAGGACGTGCTAGTATACTTGCCATGTTGGATCTTGTTCATCTGTGTCCATTCACTTCAGTAATACTCGCACCATCTCCCTTCCATATTGTCACCTGACTTCTTGATAGACTTTATCAGTGCCCTGAGGCTATCTAAAGGAATTTTCCTTCTTTGAGCATCGGGTGGGTAAACTTCCTCTTCGAAAAAAAGGAGTGGTTGTACATTATGGGAGGTAGAGGAGGAGCTTAAGCTGTTTTAAGTGTGGGGCTTGCCATGTTGGTACCTAGCAGCAGACCAGTCCCATCCAATGAAGTGGATGAACATGGATATTCAAAATCCAGCATTATGGTAAGTACATAACTCTCATTTTTCTAGGCATTTGCACATTCTCATGTCTGCAAATTTAGCAACATGAAGGCAATTTACTGTTTAATTATTTTTTTAACTAGCACCATATTGTTTACTCATTTTGTGTTTAGTATAGAAAACATCCTGTGTTATTTCATAAATTACATTAATTATGTACTCTGACAGGATCTAAAAATAGTCACATGAGATCAGTGCTCTACCCTTGTTAACAAATTCAAATAACTTATGTTGCAGTCATAGGAGCTTTATGCAATATATGCATGCATACCTCTCAACTGTACAGATTTTTGCCTCATATTTTGTAGTCCATTGTTCATAAAATTGTGGATGTTCTTCATCTCACATTGCTGCAGTCCTTACATATGGGTAGTCCGCTGTCCTCGGTCGGCCCGAATATCAAAGTATTAGGCTGACGTCGGTCAAGGCGCTTAAGACTGACATCAGGACGTCAGGGTACAAATGCGCATGACCGACGTCATATCCTCAGTCTTTTTTGCCGCATGGTCCGATGCAGAAGCAGCGTTGCAAGTGCCGTTCGGCGTTCTGAAATTTTTCGAGTTCGGAGTTTCAGACCGAATCAAAGTTGGCTAAGTACCCGTTGGGAATATTTTAGTTTTTCTTGCCTCAGTGGTTTACCGGATGTCAGAAAAAGTGAATAACTGTATTTCTTGTGGGAAACAGATACCGCATAGGGATTATCATTCTTTGTGTATTCCTTGTTTGGGGCCTGAGCACGACGTTGTTGGGTGTCGCTTTGTGCTAGGTTCAATAAGCGCACTATTAAGCGAAGGTTAGATTGTGCTAGGCTGGTCTTCGGAAGCGGTGCAATTATAATATGCCGTCGGATTCTCCGCCCGCTTCTTCAAAAAGCGCAAAGACAAAGCAGTTAAACCCAGGCAGATGAGTCGTCCGCCCGACGCCGGTTCTTTAGAGGCGCCAGTGGAACCGTGGTTCCGACGGAGGCTTCTTTGGAGTCCCAGGGGGAGACTTTGATATTGCAGGATGTAGCCTCTCAGGAGGCAGGTCAGGCTGAAGGGGCTTCTCAGGTTACTGTACTCCCTCCCTTCCTAGGGTGGTTAGGCCCTCTCCTTCTGTTTCCAAGGCTTCTCCCAGAGGCAGGCCAGGTTTAGCTTCTGTTGGTGTCACTCCTAGTTCAGCAGGGTCTGTGCCCAAGAAGCACATGCTTAAAATGGCAGAAGATTTGATTACTTTGATTAGAGGTTCTTTGCCCCCTCCTGATAAGAGGCCTAGGGTGGAGCCAGAGTTGGGGAGTTTTGAGCAGGCTTCGATGTTTCAGAGTCTTCGGCTGAAGACTTGCAGGAGTACTCTCCTTATTCTGATTCTGATGCAGATGATTCGACTCCTTCTGCTTCTCCTCCAGAGGATTTTTCTTTTCAGAGACTCTTCATTCCATGAGGGAACATTTTAAGTGGGAAGGTCAGGACTTCTCTGATTCCAGGAAAAGGCTTAGGGAATTTTTGCTTTTACCCCAGCATAGGCCCTTGGCTATACCCCCTGTTCTGGATGTTGTGGAAGATGTGTTTGCAGAGGCTTCACTTAATCCTGATTCTTTGCCTCCTGCTCCTGTTAAACCGGATAGGTATTACAGGGTGCCTGAGGCTCATAAATATCTTTATAAGAGTCCTAGGGCGGACCCAGAAACTGTTAGTCAGGGACCTAAGGGTGTCAAGGCCTCTGTTGTAAAAAATCCGGTTCCTCCAGATAGAGGCCAGAGCTTTGGATAGATGGGGAAAGAAAGTCTATACATCTTCTACCTTAGCTATGAGGGCTTTGAATTGCCAGTTTCACATGTTGAAATATCAAACTATCTTCTTTCTCAATTGAAGTCTAAGGTGGATGCCCTGGCAGAAGGCATTGAGTGTAAAGAATTACAAGATTTGGTGCATGTTTCTGAACAGGTGGGTAAGCATTCTTTGCAATGTGGTTTTGATGCTGTACAGGCCTCGTCTAGGGTGGCTGCCACTGGTTCAGTTCTTCGCAGGCACGCCTGGCTGAGGGATCAGAATTTATCTGACCATGTTAAGACAAGGATTTTGGATGCTCCTTTACAGTCTGATGTGTTGTTTGGTTCACCTGTGGAGTCAGTCTTGAAGAAAATGGAAGACAAGGCTAAGTCTATGCAGGCTGTTAAAGATTTTTTGCAAGTTCAGCCTCCAGTTTAGTAGGAATTGGCCTGCTAAGGGGTGGACGATCCTTCTTATGATTCTCAGTCTAGGGGTAGATCTAGACGTGGTAGGGGCAGAGCTCAGAGTTCTTTCAGACCTAGAACAGGGAGTTCTCCTGCACAATCTTCGGGTGAGGGCAGGGGCCAGTCCTTTCGTAAACAGGCCCAATGACCTACCTTTTCAGCTGCCAGACCCTTCTTGCCTGGCAGCACCTTTGGGAGGAAGGTTGGCACTCTTCAAGGAAAATTGGAATTTGATTACCCAAGACAGATGGGTATTGGATATCATACACCAAGGTTACAAGTTTTATTTCCATACCTTGCCTCCTTTCAAAGGCATGCCGGACGTTCCTCCTCAGCAAAGACTAGAGGCTCACAAACAAATTTCTCTGCTACTTCAAATAGGGGCCATACAACCGGTCCCTCTGCCAGAAGTGGGCCTAGGATTTTATTCTCGCCTGTTCCTAGTACCAAAGAAAGGGAACACATGGAGACCAATTTTGGATTTATCTATCCTCAACACATATCTGGACATTCCCAAGTTCAAAATGTTGACGTTACAACAGCTTTTACCTCTGCTGGGCAAAGATCACTGGATGGTGACTCTGGATCTCAAGGAGGCTTACCTTCATGTTCCTATCAGGCTCAGTTGCAGGAAGTATCTGCGTTTTGGCTGGGACTTCTCATTATCAGTTCTCTGCATTGCCCTTTGGCTTATCTACTGCGCCCAGAGTGTTCACGAAGGTTCTGGCTCCAGTGATAGCTTTCTTCAGGCTAAGAGGAATACAAATCTATCCTTATTTGGACGATTGCCTGATTCTGGCTCAAGGAAAGGACGAACTTCTTCATCATTTACAGTATGTGATAGCAGTGTTAAGATGCCTGGGGTATTCTGTGAACGAAATAAAGTCCAGTCTAGTACCCTCTCAGGACATGTGCTTTCTGGGTGTGAGACTGAATACAGCATCCCAGATGGCCTTTTGACCCCGGACAAACAAAAAGAATCTTTCTCTTTACTTCCATCAATTGTCTCATCAGTCCAGGCTGACTGCAAGGACAGTCCTTCAAGCCTTGGGGTTCATGGCATCTTGTATTCTGGTACTTCCCAATGCCAAACTGCATATGAGGAAGCTACAATGGTATCTCAAACTGTATGGACACAGCACTGCCAAGATATGGACACTGTCATTCAGATAATACCTTGCATTCGAAAGGAATTTTTGTGGTGGGCTCAGGAATGTCACCTAAACAAGGGACTCTCTGTGACCCGCCAGAGGCGAGTCAGATTCTAACGACAGATGCCTCAGACAAAGCTTGGGAGCTCATCTGAATGGAAAATGGGTACAAGACACGTGGCCTGCCAGACTTCAACATCTACATATCAACTTGAAGGAGATGTTAGCAGTCCAGTTTGCATTAATAGCTTTCAAGGATTTACTTCTTCCAGGGCAGGTGTTGGTTCTAACAGACAACACAACTGTCATGTGGTACATCAACAAGCAACGGGGAACGCATTCTTATCCTCTATGCAGACAAGCAATGATTTTGTGGGAGACTGCTCTCAGTTTACAGCTAAATCTTCAGGCAGGGTTTCTGCCAGGAGCACAGAACTCCTTAGCAGATGTGTTGAGCAGACAAATTATGGATCCCCACGAGTGGAAATTGGATCCTCATGTATTTCAGAAATTGACAGTGTTATGGGAACTCCAGACATAGATCTGTTCGCTTCTCCACTAAACTACCAGCTGCCAAAGTTTTGCACAAAAAGGTTTCATCCCACAGCTTGGAAAGTGGATGCTCTTTCATTCAATTGGAGCAATCTTCATGTGTATGCCTTTCCACCTCTGCCTCTCCTCCCAAAGGTACTCCTGAAGGTCAGACAGGACAAGCCAAACATGATTTTAATAGCTCCAGATTGGCCTCGACAGCACTGGTACCCATTACTGAGAAGTCTGGTACGGGAGCCTCCTTGGCCTTTGCCTTCGATTCCTCACCTGCTGTCTCAGGAGAACAGTCATTTACTCAATGTCAAACTTCACTCTCTACATCTAACAGCCTGGCATATTCTGTTTTAAACCCTGGAGGGTCTCAGCTTCCACAACAAGTTTTGAATGTTATTTTGGAGGCCAGAAGGCCTAGTACAAGGAAAGTGTACGCAGATAAATGGAGGAGATTTTATTTTGGAGTACAGCAAAGGACTTTGATGTTTCTAAGCCTAATTTAAGTGTGGCTCTTCAATACCTTACTGAGTTACTGGACAAAGGTTTGTCCTTCTCCTCTATTAATGTTCATGCTGCAGCAATTTCTGCTCACTATGACTGTGACCCACCATTGTTTTCTCATCCTTTGTTTAAGCAATTCCTTAGAGGGGCAAAGAATATAAGACCCCCACGTAGAGCTCCTACTCCTGCTTGGGATCTCAATTTTGTGTTGGAGAAACTCACTCTACAACCTTTTGAGCCTGCAGCTACTGCCGAGTTGAAATATTTATCATGGAAGACTGCTTTTTTGTTGGCCATTACCTCTGCAAGAAGGGTTTCTGAATTACAGGTCCTTATGGCGGTTGAGCCTTTCTTAATTTTCCATAAGGATAGGGTATCTTTCCGTACTAATCCTTCCTTTATGCCTAAAGTGGTTTCTAGTGTGGCTTTAAACCAAGCTATTCATTTGCCTACTTTTTATGCAAACCCCCAAAATAAAGGGGAAAAGATTTTACACACTTTGGATATTCACAGGCAGTTACGATATTATTTGAACAGAACTAAAGGGTTCAGGCAGTCTCAGCAGTTGTTTGTCTCATTTGCTTTGGGTTCTCAGGGCAAACCTGTTTCAAAACAAACTATTTCTAAGTGGATTGGTTTTTGTATTGCTTTCTGTTATTCCCATCATGGTAAGGAGATTCCAGCTGGGATTAGGCCTCATTCCACTAGGGCTACTGCCACTTCTACAGCTTTTTTAAGGGGGGTGGCTACTAAAGATATTTTGGAGGCAGCTACTTGGAGTTCAGTGCATACTTTCTCTAAGCATTACCACCTTCCACTTTACTGTAAATCTAGGGCTGGTTTTGCCACTGCAATTTTGCAGGGCATTTTGGCAGCTCCTAATGCTTTATAATTTTGCCATCCTCCCTTACCTCTGCTTTGGGATTCTACCCATATGTAAGGACTGCAGCAATGTGAGATGAAGAACATAGTACAGTTTTGTACCTACCATAAATGTAGATGTTCGAAGATCCACATTGCTGCAGTCCAATTTACCCTCCCTCCTTCCCCTCTGTAGTTAGAGGCGGTTGTGTGGTTTGGGTTGTGAATATTGTACATATTGTAAATATGATTGGTGCAGGGGTGGTTGGTTGTTTTTTGCTGTCTTTTGGTTTTGGCCTTTCTTTTTAGGGTCTTCTGACATCTGGGGCAAGAAAAGACTGAGGATATGACGTCGGTCATGCGCATTTGTACCCTGACGTCCTGATGTCAGTCTTAAGCGCCTTGACCGACGTCAGCCTAATACTTTGATATTCGGGCC
The DNA here is from genome assembly GCF_019279795.1 of Protopterus annectens. Classification (NCBI taxonomy): domain Eukaryota; kingdom Metazoa; phylum Chordata; order Ceratodontiformes; family Protopteridae; genus Protopterus; species Protopterus annectens. Next base: position 728,965,752 of record NC_056732.1, read on the forward strand.
GACCGAGGACAGCGGACTACCCATATATAAGGACTGCAGCAATGTGGATCTTTGAACATCTACATTTATGGTAGGTACAAAACTGTACTTTTTCTGGCAAATTAGTGGCAAATCATTAAAGACTGAAGTTAGAAAATGACAGGCATTTGAGTTTCAGACTTCATACCCTTCAGAAAATTCATGCTTAAGCAAAACCTGTTATACTATCACATTTCTAAGTTTATAAGTGCAATATTAAAAATTGCCCCTATTTTTGGGCTTTTGTCCAGATTCCTTGCTATAAGAAGTTGAGAAGTATGGCAGCACGTGTAAATACACACAAATAAGTAGAAAAATCAAAACATATCTAAATATAACTGTATAACTAAGAAACAGAGGGCACCAAAGAGGAAAGATGGATAGGAATGTTATTTGCGATCACCAGTCCAACTGAAATGAAGAATGGGAGAAGTTAACAAATGTACTCCTGCTTTTATTATATTTGTATTTGTTTACTGGGGTAGAGCACTGAGTTTCATGGACCTCTTCAGACTCTGTCCAGGAGCGCTGTCTAGTTAAGTGACTTGCTAAGACTCGCACTAGCAATGGAGGCTGATAGAATCAAACTCTTGACCACTGGACTACAGGAAACAAACCATTAACAGCCCCTTAATCCTCTGTGCCAACTGCCAGACATACTTAAAATTACTGAAAACAGAGAAGAAAACCAACCTTAGCAGATAAATGGTGAAAAACAGCCCAGACAAAACATTGCAATAAGCAGACCAGTTAACAGCTGAGAAACTCAAGGTAGTAAAATAACAGTAAAATTTTATTGGAAATATGTAACCACTTTCACGCCTATTTGGTGCTTCATCAGACCATACACAAACAAGTAAAAACATTTAAATAGTCATTCAGTAGACCGGTGCGTATGATTTCAATGTAGGTTTTAAAGAAACAACTTCATTTAAACCCATCCCCTTATTAGCTTGCATTTCTAAAATCCACTTATTCTCTAAACATTCAGTATGGTAAGATTACATCCTCACCCCTCAAATTACATTTAAATAATTGTAAGACCAAGAAAGCAAATGAGTTATCTTTGCCTAACGTAAGGATATGCTTCGTTAGAGCATTAGAATTTTTCTCTTCTAATATCCTATAGATGTTCTAGGATCCTTTCTCTTAAAGTGCGATTGGTTTTACTTGTGTAGAAATGTTTATATTTATTTACATATAACTAAATAAACAAGGTCCCTGCTTTTACAATTATTTATTTGCATTTGTTTACTGGAAAAGTTCACTGGGCCAGGATAGCTCATTTTCAGTGGAGACCCGGGGGGAAAAGCTCCAATGTAAGAAGAGAGTTACAAAATAAAATATACAAATTTCCAAAAAATGTCATAGAAATTACATAGCATGACAGAAACCCGATAAAAGCAGAAATAATACAAAATGGTTGAACATAGTCCTAGTATAGAGGGACAATAATAAGATATAATACAGAGTAAAATACAAATAAATCCAGATTAAAGTGTAATAAACATCAAGAAAAGCATATGGCTTTGGCATTAAAATAGAACAACCAATTAGAATATATGAATATAACATAATGAGAGAGGCATAGAGGATGTTATTTTATAAATGTAAAAGGGAAGGAGGAAAGATGAGAGGGAGATAGAAAATGAAAAGTAAATAGTATGAAGAGAGAAGAAAGATAAAAATAAAGAAGTGGCTAGAAGAGAAAGGGGGAGCAGTGGCAGGTTAAGAAGAGGAGTAAAATATATGTAACTTCGTTAGGAAGTAAAAAGAAGAAAAATTTTAGCAATTAGCATAACAATTACACGTCCTGTAACAGGATGGGGGAAGCTAGAATGTAGAATGTAGTGTATATATATTTTATATATATATATATATATATATATATATATATATATATATATATATATATAAAATTATATGCCTGCATACATTGCAAGCTCTGCATGCAAATGTGCCAGATATATCACATACAAAATGAAATTTGGATATAGTAGAATTATGGCAAAGATTCCGTTTAAGAGACTGACTATTCTTAAAACTCGGTTGTTCAGCTATTAATTCTTTAAGCTTGTCATCAACTGTTAATATTGGTGAGTTTTTTTCTAATGACATTGCAGACAAGACCAATATCATTCGAATACATTAAACTCATCCTAAGGTTCTTATTACTTTCTAAAGTCCTGGCTGTATGTGTTTCATGGCTCAAAGATTCCTACATTCAAGGACACCATCAATCACCATCTTGGTATAGCCTGTATCCAAGTCATTGTGCATCTCACAAAAGATCTTATTCATGATTCAGATTAATTAACCGTATCGGCTAAAACAGTAGTAAAACTAGTGACATGGTCGTACTCTGTTTGCACTGTGGATGGGGCCCCTGTATGCTGCATGTAGTATTTTAGATGGTCTGTCTGGTATTGCTTTGGGATAGCATTTTTCTTTTACCTTTTTGCTGATTCAATTTCTTATGTACTTGCAGCACTCCTTGTGATTGTACTATCTGTTAAATGGCTAAAATGTATCTTGGTTGCCACAACTAGAAATTATAAACAGGGTTGAAAACAATCATACCTCCTTTGTAACATGGTTCTTATTACTGCTACTTAATTATTTTAATGTAACTGTCTTAAAAGTTCCTTTTTTCAGCTGCAATATTTTTAAAAATAGCTGAGCTTTATGCTTTACGTAAAATTGATTTTGCTTATGTCTTAAAACTTTTATGTGTGCATATTAAACTTTTTTTTTTTTTTTGCAGTCTACTTTACCAGATGAAGTATTTGAAAATGGAACTGCATCTGGTGGGAGAAGGCCTATGTCTTTCAGCTTCAGTGACATCCCAAATGGTGACTGTACTCCTCACTCATCGAATTCTTCTCCTACTGTCTCAACACCTTCTCACCCTGAAATCACTGTCACTCCACCTCAGAATGAGAGTGAGGGCAGTAACCAGAACTTGCTGTCACTGAAATGTCAGTTGGATGATATTGCCAAATCTGTAGCCAAGGAAACAGATGTGAATCTTGAGTTGGATCTTGCCAATAATGATGATAGATCTGATCAGTTAGTCAGTTCGCCCTGCCAACAACCTTCAGCTCTCAAAGCAGAGGATGTGTTTTTGGAAGCCACAATCCCAGTTTCTTATCTTCAAGAAACCGACGAAGTCTCAGAATTGAAGCCTGTTGAACTGGATGCTTATGATGGCAACATTACTAAACAGCTTGTTAAAAGACTGACTTCAACAGAGACACTAGTGACACCTGAGAAGGTACATTCAGAAGGCTCAATAAGTGGTGAATCAGAAAGCAGTAGGTCCTTGTTAGAAGGTTCATTGGAGGAGGCATTCCAAGGACTAGCCTTATCTATGGAGACACACAAGGAACAATATAAGGAGCTACAGGTCCTGGATCAAGAAGTCATGCGACTGGAGAGCCTTTTGAAAGTTCGTATTCTTTAAGTGTGGTAAAGAATGCATGCAGCATTTTGTGAAAGAAAGGTGCCATCTACATGTACATATTGTATTTTGATAACTTTATTCTACTTCTCAATCTCCAGGTTATAGTACAACAATGGAAGTATTACAATTACTTTGTTTTTCTGATTTGGTTTGTGAAGGAAACATTTAGCTACTAAAAGTTAAAATACTGCTAGCAGGGCTTTTGGCAGTTCAGATCAGAATTTATTTCCTGATAAAAAAAATACAGATCAGAATTTATTTCCTGATAAAAAAAAATATTTGGTGTATGTATATATTATTTTGCTTTACTCCATATAGATATGTATTTACCAACAGAAAACAGATTTCTTAATTCTCCCCACACCTGTACTTGTCACACACCTACGCAGCCATCATAATGTACCAGTTAACATGAGTATAGTATGATATTATGAAATACATTAAACTACTGATGGAACCTAACTTGCCAATACTATAATTCATACTGGCCATTGTAAAGTTATGGCTTTAAAAATATATTACTGAAAATTAGTCATTGCTTAAAGTACTCAATGAGGTTATGATAATGTAATAGCTGCTTTTGGTGTTGGAACCTGTTGCTATGCATTTCATTTTTTGCTTTTAACTCAGATGAGATATGCCCTTATCCCATAATGATACATCACTTGCTGTGTGTTACTGCTTACATTACATTTGTCTTTGTGTAACATTAATACATACATCACATCCAGCATAAAAAGATATTGTACAGCTACATGCCAGCAGTAAATGGCAGAAGGAATGTTTCCCCTAAAACATTGCATCCAGAAAGTCTTCTGTGCCTTAAAAATGGATCCAATGTTGTCTTTTTTTTTTTTTTTGGTCCACCAAAACCTCTGGGTTTACCAGATCTGACTGGATCCAAGACCAGCATCTTAGACTCTTCAGCTCCAAATCCCCGCCTCCTCTTCCCTCAATACACTACCTTCCCTTAATCTCCATGGATTTTGCCACTTCAGCCTTCAGATGAGACCTCCAAAGGTTCTCCTCAATAAGTAAATGTTTGAATATTTTTCTATAGCCTTCCCAAGATTTGCTTCATATTTGAGTAGAATTACCTAGATTTCTGTCTTACTGTGGTGTTTATCCTCCCCTAGTTAATTTTTCCCACTATTTGTGTTTTTCTGGTTTGTGCACGTTTTTTTGCCAAATTCTTTACTGTTCTCCCTTTAAAAAATAAAAAAGCGTAACCTTTCTGAGTTATCTTGCTATTGATAATGTTTTGTGTTAGTTTAGTTTTGAGCTTTGTTCTCCTGCTGTTCATCGCATGTGTGTGATCGGTTGTTCTGTGTCTGTTTTGCCCTGTGACTGAAAAAACTGCTTCAGATTATAAAAAATTTGAGGTGTGCTGGGTGAGGGCACAAGTTGTCACCCCAAAAAAAATTAATGCGACAATTGCATGTACTGCCTAGGTGTATCCCACTTAGATTCAAGAGTCTAGGGCATGCTGTGCTTTTGTGGCCTTCCTTTGGGTGCCTTAGTTTTTGATAGTTCAGCTCTGATCTCAACATCTTATCCATCAGGTTCAGCAGTGAACACCAGTCCTTCTCTCTGGTCTACAGATCCCGGGGACTATGCTCGACCACTGCATTTGCTTTCAGTGTTAGAGAGGATTATTTCTTATTTCAAGACTGAGTTTCTGTTAAGTTGGACCTGTCCTGATACTCTTGTCCATCTGCTACTTCAGATTTACATTGGTTAGCTCCTGGACAGCCAGCATCATTAGACTTCGACCAGTCCCAGGTTGTGGTATTCCCTGTTTCTTCAGTGATCCTCCCAGCTTCTTCCCAGGAGACATGTTTGAAGAGTGCAAGAGGAAGCATTTGAACTCAAAAATCACAAGAAAGGAAAATTATCAAACAGGTTACTGATACAAAATATTTTATTGTGTAAAACTTCAGCGCCTCAGCAAAGCAGCCTTCAAGAAGTACCAACAGTAAAACATCCCCTTATATAACAGGCACACAAGTATTCAATTAATAAAACAATGAAATAATTAAATTAAATATTTCCAGCTAATCTCACAGTTTAAACCATATGGTAGCAAAGTACATTTCAATATAAAAACTGACTCTGTGAAAAGAAGTTTGTCCTTCAACATAAAGCGGTCTCCTAATTTAACAGTCTTGTCAAGAATTGTCCCTTGTAATAATGTAAAATCACTGTTGTGATGTTCCATTAAATGAAGGGCAGTATAATTTTCTGTTTTTTGTCTCTTAATGTCCCTAATATGTTCCTGCAATGTAGTCCCAAACATTCTTTTACTTTTACCAATGTAGAACAGGTGGCAGGGACATCTCTAAGTACAAAAAATGGTACCCTCAGTCCTACAAGAAAATGTGCCAGCAAAATCAAATCTTATTGTTTACCATTGTAAAACCAGGTACTATAAATTAACACACATTACAATTCATACAAGAGATGATACCCAAACAACTTAGGAGAGTCAGAAAAAATTGTATTAGGAGACACAAAATAGGCCCGAACCAATCCTTCAGGTTTTGCCCTTGCCTATAGGAAATAAATGGCATATTGCACAACATTTTTATATATTTTACCATTATTAATAAGAAATTTCCAGTAATATTTCAGTATTTCCCCTATGATTTTACTCAAAATATTATAAATCATTACAAAATAAACTTTTTTCCTGTTCCTGTGTATTTCTTCTAATTATACAATCTCTCTCATTGTCCTATGCAAGTTATCCCCTGCCCTAATTTTATTCAAAGCATTCTTAATTTTATCAAAATCATATTCCCTATTCAAAAACATTACTGACATTTGTAAAATTTCATCAGATAAAGCTGTATAATTATTATAAATCCTATATAATGTCAATAATTCCCCGTAAGGTAAAGATGTTACGTGGGGGGATGACATCTTTCCCCATGTAAATATTGCCCCCCATCGATGAATTTCCTATATACAGATGTGCAAATAGACTTATTTTCAAAGCCCTTCAAAGATCTAAAAATGTGACTTCACTGCCTTATTGTAATCCATCAAAGGATAAATTATAAACATAATTTATATTGACATTATTATTATAAACATTATGTAAATCTTTCACAAAATTTTGTACCTCATCAAAACCATCCTGACAAAAATAGTCATTTATATATCTATAATATAAGACATGATTCTTCACAAAATTGTGTGTATAAATGTATTCCATCTCAAACAACAGGTGCCCTCATGTCAGTACCCTGCAATTGATAATAAACTACATTATTAAAACTAAAATAAAAAGACTTTCGGCTTTTCCCACTTAGGGGTCACCACAGTGGAACTCCAGTCTGCTCATGATTGGCAGTAGATATTTACAGTGCCGAGTTGCCAGCCCGACTCCCAACCTTCAATGAAGGCACCCCCATTCACGCTCGCACCTACCTGCATGTCTTTAACATCACTCGACCGCAGAGAGGACACGCAGACGGTGCTGCAGCCGAGAATTGAAAGGGAGAACTTCTTGCTGTGAGGCAACAACACTAACCGCTGCCCCACCGTGGCTTATATTATTAAAACTAAAATAGTCCAGTGTTTAATTATATTATTGAATTGTTACAATTTTGTCTTTTGAATAATTATTTTAATTATTAAAACTAAAATAATTATTCAGAAGACAAAATTGTAACAATTCAATAATATAATTTGACACTAAATAAAGTGCTTTAATACCATCCACATGTCTATTATTTTTATATAAACTGTTAACATCCAAAGATTTCCAGTACATTTTAGCATTCCATGTAACTTTTGAAATCTTATTCCAGAAATCAAAAGTATCCCTAATATAGCAAACAACTTTTTCCACAAATAGTAATAAATTATATAATAAAATACCAATGTTATGTAGAAAATAGTTTGAAGCAGATACGGTTGGTCGACAAGGAGGGTTGTAAATATCTTTGTGAATTTTTGGTAGGCAATAAAAAGTTGCCATAAATACAACCTTCTACATTAAATTTCTTTTCCACATCATCTTTTGTAAGATACCCTAATCTCAAACCCTTCTCCAATAAACATGTAAACTGTTTCAATGCATCCTTTTATATATATATATATATATATATATAACTATAAATATTGCTAACTTCATAAACCATGTCATATCTAAATGCGTGACACACACACACACACATATATATTTATATATATATATATATATATATATATATAAAATATGTTGTGTATAATACATGACCACTATCTTGTTCCTCTTTTCAGCAGGTTTTATGGCTAAATCCATCCTAGCAGTAAGATTTTTCAGAGTAGCCCATTCATTTTTAGTTAGGTTATAACAAATATCAGTTTTATTTTTATTAAACTCTGTATGTTTGTTCAGTTGGATAACCTAACATTGTAGAAAGCTGTTTTACTCATTCATTTAAATGGGGGGGATAAACTTGCTTTTGTAGGAAATATTATTAGTATTCAACAAACAATATGCATTAAAATTCATAGCATCATCCAAAACATTCACTATATATCCGAATTACAAGAGTAAAAATTTCACTAGAAACCTCAAGAACATTAGTACTGACATGTTTCACAGTTTTATCATTAAAAAAAAATTTCAACTGTAGTTTGTGAGTTAATTGAAAAGTTTCTTTATTAAAATATCTAAGCGAGGCAAAACTGTTGGAATAAACTTAAGGCCAAAATTAAAAAAAACACTTGTTTGCTCATTGGACAGTAAACAACCCGATAAATTAAAAATCAAAGAATTACAGTCAGTAGATAAATTCTTGCCATCTACCTCAATTTTGTGCCGGTTTAAACTGTCCATCTGAAAATGTAACTGAGTCCCTCTCTTGCGATTATTACTTTGTTCGCCTCCATTACCACAAAAGCATTACTGATATAAGGCTGGTTCCTAAGCCAGTGGGAGTGGAGGGAAACGATCTGTCATCACTCTACAAATCAGTGGTGTAACCCGTACCTTCAGAGGAAGCAAATGAAGTAGACTGAGATTTTTTAAAACCTCTTGCTTGACGTAAAGGTCTCTGCCATTGTCCAGCTTTCTTACTGGGTCTCCATAAGAAAACCCACCCATTCATATAATCATGGATCTCTCGTTTAAGTTTGCCTGTCTTTTGTTTCACTGAGCATTTGGACACCCCTGAGTTGTTGCTCACAGAGGATTTTGACCTCATTGAAGGGAAAAGTTCCCAAAGTCCCCCTGTGAAGATGACATCTTTGATCTACTTAAATTGATGAGGCAGCATGGGGAAGGACTGATGAAGCCCACACCCTGAGGATTTTAAAACTTAACTTTGACTTGAGAATTGAATGACTACAGAGAATCTTGATAGAATATTCAGTGAAGTGGAAACTGCTGCCTATCGTCTTAAAAGACTGCAGTGGCAGTGCTTCCACTTAGAAGCTAGCATGTACAACAAAGTTATCCCACGAGGCATGAGATTGAAATGCATGCTAAGTTACGGAAGTAGTTATCTGGACATGCTTGCCCAATGGCAGGCAATTAATCTGGAGACTAGTTTTAGATATATGAGGTTACTGACTACTTTAAACCAGAAGAGATAAGACAAATTAAAATGAAACAAACGGAGCTTGAACAAATGTACCACTCAGAAGGGAACATCAGGAAGTTAGAAACTCTACAATTTAATTTAAACTTATATGATAAAAAAACTGAAAGAACAAAAAAAATTGTGAAACTAACTAGAGAGGTTTCTGATTTTAAGGAAGGCCACATTTTTGAATGGCCTAGAGAAAGGAAACAAGAATCTGTGTCTAATTTAATAGAGTCAGAAACTAAGCGGAGAACACCATTAGGCAAGAGTAGTTACACAACCTCAATTCTAGAGGTGGATAAGCACACCACAGGGGAAGAAGCAGCTACAGCTTCAATTACCCCACATGGAGAAAGTAGCAAAGTACACAGATTTGAAATGAGTAGCAAAGAGGATTTTCCATCTCCTCTGAATTTAGGTACGAAACCAAAACAAGGCACAGTACATGCACCAATTTTCCAAAAATCTACCTATTTTTTAAAACAAAATTGGCAAAGGAACTAGGGAGCAATAAACCAAGAGAGGAAAAGAAAGAAAATGTTGCACTAAGTAATTCAACATTAGTGGTGAACTTGACAGATATAGAGCTCACCAAAGAACAAATGCAATTTGTGGATAAAAGTTTAACTTTTATTCCATCGTCATTTTCTGACCTAAGTGAATTTGTCATAGAAGCCAAGTAATTTGCACGTAATGTAGCTCTAAAAAGCATCTTTGGCACTCAACAAATAAAGCAAGACCATACAAAGAAACCTAGTACTTCTGTTCCCACAAGTCATCCAGCAGTGGATCTTTTTGTGCGACTTTGTGAAAATGAGGTGGAAAAACTGAGACAAGGGAACCAACAAGTCAAACGATATTACAGCATAACAGCCAAAGAGAAAGAGGCATTGCACGAACTTCAGAATAGGGAGGATGTGGTAATAAAACCTGCAGATAATTGAGTGCTATTGTGTTATTACAGTCAGCATGGTATAGAGAAAGAATTAAGAAAATGCTGAAGGATGAGAAGGCATACCAACAGACTGATCAACTGAAGTTAGATCAAATGATACAGAAAGTAAATAATCTGAATGGTATGTTATCGGAAGGACTTGTATCACAAGAATTGTATGAATTCTTTAAAGCAGCACACCCAATGATACCATCTATCAGTGGGCTACCGAAAATCCACAAGGATGTTAAAGATCCACCATTACACCCCATTGTGGCAGGAGGAGGCTGGCTAACAGAGCCTATATCAATTTATGTAGAGTAAGAATTTAGAACTTTGCTGGTTCAAACAACGAACGTACTTCGACACGGGTGACTTTCTATCAAAACTGAATTTAGTGATGGAAGAAGTCCGGAATCAATCAATGTAATACTAGTAACCATGGGCATCTGTAATCTATTTACTTCTATCCCTAACAACTATAGGATCGAAGCTATAAGAGTATTAAGTTCAAGGACAAACAGAAGAGCAAAAATGGACTTAATTTGTGCCCTACTTGAGATAATTTTAGAAACAAATGTTTTTATATATGGAAAGGAACCGTATTGGCAGCGATGGGGGGGTACCAGGGGGGGCACCCTCTGTGCCAGTAGTTATTCAAATTTAGTTCTCTCGGAATGGGAAACTGAGAAAGTGTGTAAAAATAATAATCCATGGTATAGGAATATAAAGTATTATGGGCGCTTTGATGATGATGTCTTGTATGGGAAGGGGGACCAGATAAACTAGAATATTTTGTCAAGTATCTAAACCAGACTACGAACTTCCTCAAATTTACAATGCAATGTTCTAGAGAAAGTATAGACTTTCTGGATGTGAAATTCAGCCTAGATGTGGACAGTGGGTTAGAGACCACCATATACAAGAAAAACACCTGGAGAAACCATTACCTATTCAAAAGTAGTATGCACCCCAGACATATCACTAAAAATATTATGGAAAATGAGATGACTCGTCTATCTAGACTATGTACTAGAGACGCTGATTTTGAGCATGAAAGCTCAAACCTCCAAAGATATTTAATGGAGAGGGGATATAAGGAAACAACCTTAAATGAAGAGCGAGTGAACTATTTAAGGAAAAACAAAGGTCGGCCTTATTGTAGTGACGCTACTATTACTCATATAAAGGACATTGTTAAACATAATTCAACAAATGAACAAGTCAGATTTATACTAACATTCAGTAATGACTGAACAGAAATCTGTGATGATATTCGCAAATTTTGGCCAGTATAGACACAGGATAATAAACTACATGATACAGTGGGGGAATAACCTAAGTTCACTTTTAAAAATAAAAAGAATTTGAAGAGATTATGTCAAAAAGATGGCTTTTCAACTGAATGTGTTTTGAATAGGAGAGGAACTTACAAATGTGGAAAATGCACATCTTGTAGTGTGATAGATACCAGTAACCTGTTTCGGCATGCCATAACTGGCTTGGGATATTGCTTCAAATGTTATGCAAATTGCATTTCTCAACATGTGCAGTATATATCCATCTGTAAGCTATGCCCGGCATATTAAATAGGTTAAACCAATCAACTCCTAAAAAATAGGGTTTAGAGACACTTAAGAGATATTCGCAACAGGGACCAGAAGAATGCATTAGCGAACCATGTTATAGAGTTTCCAATGCATTACTTTAGCTTTAAAGTTATAGAATGCACTCCATATGGAATAAGAAAAGGGGACCTCACTAATCGGACAGAACTGAATGAGGCGAAATGGATCGTGAATTTAAGAGCTGATAAACCACTGGGTCTGAATTCTGTTGTGCCCTTGAGACCCATTTTGAAAGGAAGGCGACCTATGATAGGGCAGAATAAAGGTGTGCCTTGATTTTGACACATGAATAGTTGTAGAGAGAACTAAGTGGGAAGCTCATCTAAAACCTTTCTGAATAATTAGATTGAGGCATTGACTAGAAGTGATTGTTCAGCAGCGAGCTACTAATGGAAATGCAATCCTGTTCCCCTTACGATTTGAAGAAGGCATAGCCGAAAGCACTTATCGTTGTGAGGGAAAACTATTTACTTGCAAAGCTATCCATCTTTTAAGGCCAACAGCTTTTTATTATACTTCATTAACAATTTTGAGCTATCAAGCTCTTAGTTTTTAAAGGATAATCTATTAAAAGGAATTTTAACATTGTGGTGGTGGTGAAGTGTGGTTTTACTTGTTCACAGTTCATTGTACCCTGAGGAGTCAGTCTTTTCAAGGCCTTTGGCACTGGCCCACCCATGTCCTGGGTAGTTCCCCCTCTGCACACCCTTGTGGAGTTATTCTTGAGGGCATGCCTAGAACCTGATGCTGAGGAACCAATTCCCCAAAAGCTTAACATATTTCTAGTTCATTCCAAGAGTAGAAACTTTTGGAGGCAGATCCCAGCAGTGGATGCTATTGTGGTTGCCGAGGACACCAAAAAAAGAAATCTCCAAGGAGAGTTCTGGCATTTGCAGCATCTAGGGAAGTGCACTTATGCTTCGGCTACATTTGCCTTGCTTGTGCTAAACTACATTGCTCATCTGACAAGGCTCCAAAGGAATTTAATTTCAGTGATGTCTAAGACCGTGATGACACAGCAGTCCCCATAGTCTCAAAAGGCTTTGGAGGATCAGATCTGTCCATTTTGAATGCATCCATGAGGCTTCTCTTGAACACTGCAGATAGTATGGCTTGTACAGCAGGCCCTGTTATTACTATGCACTGCCATGCCTGGTTGTGCTTATGTAATTTTGCAGACTGCTTCAAGAGGTGTCCTTTCTAGATGCCCCTTTGGTCCCAAATTAAAAAAAAATACATTGTCTGGGAGTGAACAAGAAGAATGAACTTTTTCTGTTGTAGGAGCACATTTCTCCACCCTCAAAGGAACTTTTCTAGGTACCAGAAAGGGGGGGGGGTCCTTTTTATTTATTTATTTATTTTTATTTAATTTTTTTTGTAAATCTCAGCAGTTTTTCTAAGATGCGTTTTGCTTTTTTATGGTGAAGGGGGGAACTTTAATTGTCACCTCCTCAGAGGTAGGGGCAGTCTTCAAAATCAGAGCTTCTGGTGCCCCTTCTGCAGTAAGCCCTTCCAGTGCTCCTGAAGGGGTTGCCTATCTGGGACTTTTCTACAGAGAGTCTGGATGTACTTGGCTCTTGACTCAAAAGCTTGGGAGGCCATCATATCAGATGCCTGGGAGATGAGTTATTCCATTCTCTTTATGTGCATCCCTAACAAAAGTCAACTATCCTTCATGATGTTCCAACCTGTCAGTGAAGGGAAACAGCATAAGAAAGATAAGAAAGCTGCTTCTAAACTGAGTCATCCAGGAGGACCCAAAGAGGATCCAGTGTCTACTTATTACTTTAGTGCCAAAGAGGACCAAGTAGCTCGGGTCTCTTCTGGACCCCCCAGCAAGCTAAATCTTTAGGTGAAACAGACGGAGTTCCAGATGGTGACAGTGAAGTCTATTCTTCCTGTTCTGAGGAAGGATGTTAGGATGTGCTTGGACCTCAAGGATACTTACTATCACATAAAGATAGCAAAAAATAGCAAAGCATTCATTGAAGGTTCCTGCAGTTCTGGCTGGGAGTTGGCCATTGACAGTTTTGAGTGCTTCTGTTTAGGCTCACCACAGTCCACTTTAGAGTTCAGTGTGTATGCCAATGATAGCAGCCTGGCCAAAGCTGCAGAGGTTCTGGGTCTTTTCTTTCCTTGATGACTGGCTTCTTACAGCAACCTCAAAGGCATCTGTAATCCATGCCAGTGACTACTTGCTCAGACCGTATCTGTGCTTGGGCATCATTGTGAACTACAAGTCCATCTGGATCACATACAGACTAAAATTCATCAGTTGCCATCTGTATACCATCAACCAAATTGCTTCCATGCAGATTCAAGCTAGCCAAGTTCTAAATTCTTAGAGGCCACCAGCTTCAGCTCCTCTGCCTGATAGATGCATCTGTTTATCTTGTGCCACTGGGCAGATTCTGCACGAGTGTTATTCAGTGGTTCTTATTTCTCCAGTGGTCAATCTCATCACATCCTGTAGATCTTCCCATTCATCTTACCATCATATGCCCTATCACATTGCTTGATTGTAAGAGTCTCATTAGATATCAGCAGGTTGTACTTATGTTTTCCCTCAACCCTAGGCTATGGTTTCCGTGAATGCTTCTCTCCTGGGGTGGGATGGGAGGGTGAATTTCAAAGAGAAGACAGCCCAACGTACCTGGTCTCAGTTGGAGGACAGTCTTCACATGATTATCTTGGAGAGAAGAGCAGTCCTCCTAGCACTGCAAGCCTTTCAGGACATTCTTCCCAAGGTTGATAGCAATCCAGTCTGAAAACATGGAAGTGATATGCTATATAAAGAACAGGGAGGGAACTTGCTCTTATATCGTGTGCCAAAAGGCCATAAGAGAGTGATAGAGGGCAGTGTCCTTGCAGTGATTTCTGAAAACAGTGCAAATCCCAGAGGAAATCCAGTATGCTATCATAAAACTTGAGCAGGACCATCTCCATGCCTTGAGTGGTACATAGATGGCAACTGATAAATTTTAGAACTCACTAAACTAGGTATGAATCCCTAGGTCACAAGATGGGTTGCCAACTGGCTCATTGACAGAACCCACATTGTAAAAGTTGCAGATTCCAAATCTGACCTCAAGCCAGTGACAAGTGGAGTACCACAGGGTTCAGTCCTGGGACCTCTCCTGTTTGGTATCTACTTCTCTGAAGTATAGGCTAAAACAGAAGTCCTCTGGCTAACAAATTTCGCAGATGACTACAATCTAGGAGCCATAGTGAAGTCTCCAAATGATGTTGATATTCTAAAGAAGGGCCTCGCTGAGACAGATGCCTGGTGTCAGAGCCATGGCCTCAAGCTCAGTGCCAAAAAGTACAGTGTCATCCCCTTTGATAAAAACTCTGTACCCAAGAACTACCACATAGGCAGCAATCTACTTAACACCGAATGTGTGATGAGACCTTGGGACCCAGGTGGACAGTAGTCTCTCCTTTGATAGTCACATCGCCACAGTAGTCAGGAAGTCCTTCTACGTGGCACACCTCATCATAAAAGGGTTCTCATCCAGGAAAAAAGAGGTCATTGTTCCTCTCTACTCAACACTCATTAGGCCCATTATAGAGTACAACGCTCCTTTTGGAATGTACCTCAAAAGACATCTGCAGCAGCTGGAAAGGCCACAGAAGTACCTCACAAAGAGGATTACTGGCCTCAAACAAATGCCCTACACTGGCCATCTCAAAAATCTCCAGCTTTACTCTGTAGCATATCACCTACTCCGAGGTGATTTCTGCCTAACATATAAAGCTATGTCAAACCCAGAGCTGTTGGACATACTACACCTAAAGAAATCCCAATCCCTCTGAGCTACACGCTCTAGGGACCTAAACCTTGTTACCACAATAAACAGGACATGCTGGAGGGATAGATTCCTGTCCCAGAGACTTCCCATACTCTGGAACAGGCTACCCATCTATGTCGAGCAAAGTTCTTCATTAGCACTCTTCAAGAAAAATCTTGATGAGTGGATGGGAAATAGGAAATACACCCCGGGGATCACCTCTGTGTCTCTGCTCGACAGTGGCACAGGAAAATAACTTTCTTGGGTGGCGTAAGCCAGGGAACCTTGTTGGCTAGGCTTATGCAGGCCCTTGGGCCGATAGCCTGTACCTGCCTATGAACCTGTGAGTGTTCAGCAGCTGGGGTCAACCCTGTTGCAATCTCTGTGCATACCCTCCAACACTAAATGCAGCAGCTTCTTTGTCTTGATCCCCTCAGAGGAACAGTTACTGAAGGATGCTGTTCTCCATGCTTGGCTCCTGGGTCTCCTATATGCATATTCTCTGACCCCCTTGATAAAATTCTTCAGAAAGCAGAGTTGCAGAGCAACCTGTGATCCTCATAGCTCCCTTTTGGCCAATATAAGTATACTTCCCCTTTGTGTGGCCTCATCTATTGCAGTCTCCATGTGGCTGGTTAACCTTACCTGAATCTCAAATTCCTCAAGTTGACCGCTTGGTTCCTCCGGTTGTAGTGATGGCCAAAGGTCAGAAACTTCTGAAAGCATCATCTACATACTTTCATCTTTACATTAATAAATAAAATAAAATATTTTGTATTTGAGCCATGGCCAAAGGTTTAGACCCCTTTTCTGCTTCTTTGTATAAAGTTTTAAATTTCCTGGTGGATTTGTTTCATTCTGAACTCAGCAGCTCCACTATCACGGTTCATTTAGTGGTCATATTTAACTTTCATGTGGGTATGGAGAGTACACCTGTTGCATCCCTCAAACTATCAGAAGCTTTTCTGAATGGTACTTCCTCCTTTGACCCCCTATTAGTGATCAGGTTCCTTCTTGGCATCTACCCCTACTTTTATAAATGTTGACTTCTCTCTGAACCAGCAGCTAAAATGGATTTGAAATTGTTGTCTTAAAAGACTGTTTTTGGTAGCCAGTACTTCTGCAAGGAGGGTTTTGGAAGTTGAAGCATTGTCTTGCATGCTTCCTTATCTTATTTTTCATAAGGACAAAGTTCCTATATGTACTTGTCCTTCATTCCTACCTGAAGTGGCCTCCGAGTCTAACTTAAACCAATCCATCTGTCTGTGTTCTGTCCCAACTCCAGTAACACAGACAAATACTTGCTCCACTGTTTGGATGTTCATTGTCATACAGGATTTTATTTGGACAGAATTAAAGCCTTCAGAAAATCTAACAAGCTTTTTTATTTTGTTTCTCCATGGGTTAGTTGGGCAGCCCTGTTTTTTAAAGTTACCCTGTCCAGGTGGCTTTTTGATTGTGTTTCCTTTAGTTTACTTGGTGAGAGACATGTCCTACCTGGTAAGCTTAGAGCCAATTCTGTTGTTAGATCAGCTGCCTTTTTTCTGAGGCCTCATTGGATATTTGTGAAGCCGCTACTTGGTCTAGCACTCATACATTTGTAAGTCATTACAAACTGAATCAACAGTCTAGATCCAGGTCTATCTTTGGCTCCACCATTTTGCAGAACTTTCTCTCTTGATTGCCACCCATGTTTGATTGGCTGGGTACTCACTCTCTCACAAGTTGAGATGGACAGTAAAGGCAGCATCTGATATGAAAGTTATGTACTTGCCAAAATACTAGATGCGTGTTGTCTCCTTTCATCCTTCTCAGCCATCTATCCCACTGTTCCCCCTTTCAAACTGACATTGTGTGAGACATCTCTGGCTTTATGCAGACCAGCTAGGGCCTGCCTTTTGGGATTACTTGTGTAGTTCCTACCTTTCCCTTTATCCCCATGGATTTTCTCTATCTGTTTCTTAGAAGTATAGTAAGGCATACTCGATATGAGGAGATTAAGGGGGGCCGTTTCTTATGGGAGAGGAGGTGGAGCTTTGGAGCAGACCTCAGATCTGATAACTTACAGCTTGAGACTTGCAGCAAAAGACAACACTGATCTAGTGGTTTGGTAAGTACATGACTTTCATTTATGCTACACTGTATTAAAGACATAGTGATCAATTTTCAATTCAACACTTGTCTTTTGCTGAAAAATGGTAAATTGAAATTCAGCCACAGAACATAACAGGGGACATGACCCCCAAAGCCTCATGTAGGCATGTAGATAGCATTGCCTGCTTTACCCTCCTAACTTTATATAACCATATTTAGGAATGTACTTTTTTCCCCTTTCCATATTAGCAGTAACTGTTAAAATAATTAGGATAGCTCGTTTTGATAGTTTGACTTGAAAACATAGGCATGTCTTTTGCTTCAGGAATCTTCATACCTTTTTTCTCTAATTGTATGGTACAGCCAGTTCCTCAAATCACCCAGTATATAATGATAGTTGGAACTGCTAATTGTCCCAAAATGTCTTTCTACTCTTGCATTCCACTGAGTACTGCAGCCTCGATACTATTTTTATGCTCTTTTCTGAACTAGAACCAGACACCTATGTAAACTTTGAGCAAAATGTAAATCTAAACTGCACAACTGATATAAGGACTATGGGATTAAAGTAGTAAAAAGGACAGAGACCTTTGGCTAGTGCTTATTGCAGAATGGTGGGACTTTTTGGACAGTTCAGAAAAGAAATCAGCATATGGATTTTCTTGTTTGGGATAAGAAAAGACTGAGTAGAACATTCATGACAGGAGGTGACTACAGTACTTGATATGAATTCAGTTTATTTTCAATTTCTCCCATGCTTATAGTAATTTCTGAGTAGGTTGTTGCCTTGTATTGCGTATTCTAGCTTTACAGTTGTAGATAATGATTGCTAACACAGAACCAATACTGTATAGACATACATTGTATATATGTTGCTATTATGTTTGTACCAGCTATACTGTTCTTAAGACACCTTGTTTGTAAGATGTTGCTGTTATGGCAGATAGTTTGGTAACAATCTCCTTTGCAGCTTACATAAATGGCTACTCCATGTGAATCACAGCATGAAGTCAGTGACATTTGATTAATTTCTTGATTTCTTGTCTGATATTTCTAGGTTTAAAAAATGTATGCAGCTGTCAGGAAATTTGCATTGCATAGGACATTAAAATAACAAAAAAATAAAATGTTTTCAATTTCTGCCCATGTTGGACATTTAATTTGAGTGCATCTTGGATTTTCTCTTATATAACAAGTAAACTTTACTTCCTAGCCTCTTTGAACCATATTGTTTCTCACTAGGCATTTGGTTCAGTCCACAAACTTTCATCTTTTGACGGTCCTTACTCCATCATGATCATGGCAAGTTTTTATGGCTGAAACAGGTTGTCTTTCATTTTTGTCTCCAGGTCTTTTGTGTTTGCATTATTTATTACCATTTTGAATATTTTGTTTTCTGAAGTGAATTTTTATATTATCCCATTTTATGTAGTTCTAGAGTAAACAGAAATTTGAAAATAGCAGTCGTTTATAGTACTTATAATGCCTACACAGCACAGTACTTCATCCTTTGAAGCCTATAGTTCAGTCATTTCACAAAAATGTGAGAATGGCACTTGAGCTCTCTTCTTTCTGGAAAAAAAAACATTCAGATCTTTGTGCAAATAGAATAAAACCCTTGCGAAACAGGTAATATTTTTAATGTCTTTAAAATATTTTTTTAAAAAGTAAAAAAGAGCAGATGAAAACATAAGGAAAGAAGAGTAAAATGTCTGAATTGTACTGTCTTTATAAGTGAAAGGTATAATTAGATCAGGTTTCCATTTACAAAGATGAATATGCAGGCACAGGAACCACTACTCTGTGTATGCCAAGCTCCTGTCTGTGTTTGCAACAGTCATTGTCCATTAGCAGCTAACACTGAACCCATCAGCATTTCAGGCAGGAGCTCCAGCTTTGTAGCTGTGCGGTTTGTATTGCTACTGGCTCCCCAGCAAAGTCCAGGTAATCCTTCAGTTGATCCCCAGAATTTAATTCATGTTCCCACTTTTGTGGGTTACCTCCACTGAATAAGGTATTGTAGCTGATAATCTGGTATTTCTTCCTTAGCATACACTTTGGTACACTCTGCTGTACGTGGATAGTTGCCAGTACTGACACCTCAGAAGGACGTGTGTTGATACTTCAACAGCACTTTCATTGAGTGCTGTATGATCGACGTAAAAAGTGAAACAAGTTTTGACAATAATCGGAGCCAAGTTTAAAAAAAAAGAGGAGCAAGCCACCCTATACCCCCATGTGGGAGGACACCCCCAAACTTAAATATACGTACTCCAAGGTCTTACAATAGTGGGGGAAGAAGAAAATTACTGTTGGTGAAACTTGTTTCACTCTCTTTTTTTTTTTCCTGGTGATCGTACAGCACATGAGAACAGTGCTGCCAGTGGATCAACAGGAATCCCAGATACTTGTACTACTGCTGCTAAACCAAATGTTCTTTTTTCCCCCTAAAGAATTCTGAATAGAATCTGAGAAGTTAAACTATCTTTACCATTATAAAACATCCATCAACAACCAGTAAAATGATAACTTGCACAGCTTAACATGTTAGCTGGTATCTATTAACTGAATCTCTTTACAGGTTCCACCAAGGACAAGTTATGGTCCAAGTGATTATTTCTGTGTTTATGGCAACGGTACTTGACATTTTGAAATCCTGTCTTCAGCCTAGAAATGCAAGTACTGCAGTGTTGCTTAGTCACCCTACTTATTCCAGCATATGCTACATCAGTTGTTAGCACACACACATTGTTAAATTTCAAGTGGCCATTTCTATTCTCTACATTCAAGATTGTTCATTACCTGATGCCATCACAGTCACCAGCATTTGAATCTGTTATTTCTATCCCTTCATGAGCACTTCCTCTGTTTTATTTTTTCCTTAGTGCTCTTCACTGTATCTGACTTGATACTGCAAAAGCTCAGCAACAAAGAAAGCACAGTAGTGTAATTACGTATCTTTTTAAAGATGATTTTGAACATATGTGGGAATGCCGCCCTACCATCCCTAATGTCCAGTGGTTGCCTTTTTTGTAAAGTACTTTTATTGGCAGACTGAGGTATGCATTGGGTGCATAATAATCATCCATGTGTTTTAATAAATAATGAGGCAACCATTGTTTTATTATAGAAGGCTACTTCATGGCCAGCAACTGGTGAAGGTATGAAGGAAACCATTCCCTTTCAGTAATGAATCCTGCAAAGCCAGCACTATAAAATAGTGGTTCAGGCTGAACCAAGCTGCCCAGATGCTGGACAGTCACTGCTGTATGGGGCAGTGCTAATGTCATATAGGAAAGAAAACTGCTGCAAGAGGCAGTCTGCTGGTACTGTGATCAGCCACAAGACTGTACCTTGTACGGGATGCTTTCTCACAAACTGAAATGTAGTTAGCTTCTTTCAAACTTTCTTGAGTCATAGCATTGTAATAAGAATCTGTTTATACTTTTATCCATATGTATTACCCCTATATAATATAAAAAACTATTAAAGTAGAGATATAAAATGTCACATATTTGTAGTGTAATAGAAGGATTGTAAGCTGTTTAAATTAAGAAATTACTTTGCCAAATGAAGCAGTGTTGAACCATTGTTTATATACACTTGTTTAATTCTGAACTTGGGTCATTTATTTTTCTTCTGCATAACACATGCCTCTGCCAAAATACCTGAACTGTGTTACTTTCTAGGATATGGCTGTATTTGGTCATTAATCACTGATTTATGTACCAGCGCTGCAATAGTTAATAACATCAGCAGAGCTAATTTTGACAGGCTTTTGATACATATCCTGAATATTGGCTGACCATATAGAAATGCCATATTCGTGAAATTGTTAAAACTTTTCCTTTTCATAAAATAAGCACAAACTGTAATATTTAATGTATTAAATATATCTGTAGAGAGCTTATGATTGCTAAATGGACTAGAAAACAAAACATTAGTGGTCATGATTGCCAAATAGACACTATTTATGTAAATTTGTAAATTGCAGGTATCGAGAAAGTTCACTGCACTCAACATGACCAAAATTTTTCCTTTTTTTAGGGAACTTTAACAAAGTTATATATTTAAATGTGGATTTAAATATCTGTGGTTCTGCATCTAAAAAGTAATTAAAGCACCAGCATTTGTTTTGGTTGTTTTAGTACAACTTCTTCAAGCCATGGGAATGTATCTTAGAAGTCACTTAAAGGTTGCAGATTGTGTGTGCCTTGAACCTCTCATCATGTTCTGTTTCACAACTGTCATTGGTTCCTTTTAGATTAAATCTATAGATATAGCCGTACCACCAACAACTGCACACATTTTTAGATATCGAATTCTAAGGTCACCATACCTCAATGATGACATTACTGTACTATTTGCATTTTACACATTTTCTTAATTTTGTATACCATGGGATTAATCAGTTAGTAATGCCCCCACAAAATTCTGTAACTGCCAAATAAAATAAAAGTTGATCTATATTAAAACACAACAAGTGCACTGCATGAGTTTCATTGTAATATTTCACACTGTTTGTAGGTTGTCCAGATGCTACATTTATTTGTCACTTTGTAAGGTACATTTTCATAATAGTTTGAGTAAACTGTTAAGTTAGCACATTTATTAACACTATCACAAACCTGTTCACTCTGTATCAGAGGATGCCAGAACCTGAAGCTAGCAGTATTCTGACTGTTTTAAAAGATCTTCATTTATATGTAGCATTATCTATGAAAATGTTAGAAGATATATATGTCACCTTTCTGAAATAAATATTGATATATTGTTATTTTTAACTGCTTATTGCTGCAGAAAGTATAGGGTAATGGGAAGTTCCTTATTTTGTTAACTGTAAGTTATTTTAAAGCTAATTTAAAGTATATAATAAAATTATGTAATTTACTAGGAAATGCAATTGTTTTATTTGATAATTAAGTAGGCAGCAAGGCTTGCAAACTAGTCTCTGCCATTTTTCTTCAACCACTATCAGAAATATTGGGGATTTTTTTAGAACTAGTGTGGGGAATTCTGAATCCCATTGGAAGCATCAGATGTGTATGGTTTGCATGTATTTAGTGTAAGTATTAAAGATTAATCAATGCAGATGAATGTGTTAAATAAAATCTTGAAGTTAGACTAAATATTTGTGAGTGGATTTATAGCCATTTAACTGAGGAAATCATAAACTGTATCCCTTTAAAAATCATAGTATTATAGTAAAGTTTTTTGGTTTAGATGTGGCTGCTTTAATTTTTGTGACTGGGCAAGAAAAGATACATCTTGCTGTCCTATAATATGCTGAACACTGCATATAGAAGAAAGAGAAAAATGTGCTAATAGTTAGTTAAGCCTTGTGTTTTACTTTCCAATATTTAATTTTTCAGTACTGATGATTAGGATGTAGCTTGGTGGTAGTGGGTAGGGAAGGAGTACAAGTGTACACACTTAAACTGTTTTCAGTATCTGTTTCATACCTTTATTATTCATTTAATGTTGTTGGATCTGATTGGTTTGTTCTGCCGTTGCAGTGCAGGCCAGCTGTAAACCGAAGCAGGTCATCCAGTTTAAGTCTGACTGTTGAAAGTGCTTTAGAAAGCTTTGATTTCCTAAACACCTCAGACTTTGATGATGATGATGGTCATGACAGTGGAGATGATGGGGTTGGTATTGGTGGCGGTGCTGACTCTGTATTCTCTGAGAGTGACACTGAGAAAATCAGGTAAGTGGGTGTGTGAAACTAGCATGCACACAGCTTGCTATAGATATTGGACTAATGTGCCTGTCACCATCCAGATGGGAGATAACTTTTAGGCATTCCTACGTCAAGGGAGATGCACAGATATAATCAAAAATGTAAACAGCTGAGGACCTTTGAAAAAGCTGCACAATAGAATTCTGGAATCGTATTGTTGTGCAACATAGCCTGTAAAATTTATATATCATATTCTTTGTCCATGTGGTGCACTAAATAAAATTTGAAATGCATAATTGAAATAACACCAGTTAAACAACTGTTCCATGTAGTATCTTCCTTGACATAGACATGGATTTTGCTTTCCATTTTGTGATCTAGTGACTAATTCATTTATTTTCATGTCTTTTTCTTTAGTTCCTACTGTGTGTGCTGTGGATTAAGCTTGTCAATAGAAATAGATTGACTAATTTAAGCAAAGTGGTGTAGGTGTCCTGTGGCATGTAAGAATGATGGTTGGTGTCCTTTGGGTGGCTGAACCTGTTCTTTTGATTTTGTCACTTTTAACATTGTTAGTTTCTCTCCCTTAATGTGAATATTGTGCCATCACCTTGAAAATAATGCAACTTTTGATGTTGCATAAAACAGTAGTTATACTTAACTGTATTACAGTACTTGGAAATTAATCTGCTGCTGTGTTCCTGTACTTAAGTGTTGGACCCCTTACAATATATGGTGCTGTGTACTGTTAATGAAGATGCCAATATACGACACTGATTGTCTTGAGCACAAATTATGAACTCTAATTGTAATTAGTATGTCCCATAGCATAAGCAGTACTATTAACATATTTATGGAAAAAAAGACTGAATTTGCTGGGAGCAGATGTTTCTGCATTATGCGCTGTGGATTATTGTTTCCAAAGGAACATGTGCTACAGTAAAGTATACACATGCTGCTTGGTTATTATAATTAAAATGGTAGTAGTGGATTATCTAGATATAGTTTAAAAGTCATCATGACAATTGCACTGATATCCTTTGCAGAAGTAGCTTCAGCTTTTCAACTAGGTAATCTCAGTTGCCTGTCAAGAAAATAGAATAAATGTTGCCATGGATTTTGGCTGTTGTACTGTGAACCAAACTACATTCCATCCGACAGGCTGTATGGCAGGGGTACAATTAGTCCATGATAAATTCAGCTGCGTAATTTTTCTGGAGGTACTTTTACATGTGATGTTAATTTTCAGTTTGAGAGTTGCCTCTTACATACCCAGCCAGAAATAGCCTACTTATGAAAAAGTTTCCCACTATATCATTGTTGGTATTAGCATTCACTTTATCTTCCTTTCAGGATATCCTGAAATAGCTGCTCAATTCAGGTCCTGGTTAGGAACAGAAAAGGACCATTTTATTCAGCCAAACAGGCTAATCACAGCAGAAAATAGCAACTGCCTCTTAGCAGATGATATCCCTCTGAGCAGAGTTTAATTTCCCACATGTAGCAACAGTTGTTTTTGCTTAGAGTCTAAGCATTGCAAAGTTCATTCTTTATAGTAGTTTCATATCTGTGGGGTTTATGGTTTCCATTAACTGATCCATTTAACTGTCACTAAATATATACATTTCCTTATAATTTGGTGTAGAATGTGGGCTGCCGGAATGCTAAGTTGTAATCACCTGCACTGTTATACTAGCTGCTTGCATCTTCCATGTGTCATAGGATTATGACTGTTTGTAGACTTCCATTTTGTTCCACAGAAGTTAGGATCCTAACTGGTCCAGTGTTGGCAGAAAGTTTTAATTACCTTCTAATTTTGTTATTGGTACTCAAGTCACATGGAGATTGTATGTTCTAATTCTAAAAATACTGTACTTGAAGGATGAGTTGCTGTTAATCTAAATGTAGTAGGCAAGGAAACATAGTTAGGACTGCATGCCAAGACTGCTTGGCTGTCTGAGTCTGTGCATAATACACATCTTATTTATGTTTCACCCTCTATAAAAATGTTACACCTTTCCAGTGCATTCTTCACTTCATTAGCTGTTTTCAGTGACACTACCATTGTATAAAGCTGTTTGTTATCTAGCATCCTTTCTGTAATCAAATGTAAAGCCCCCAGCTTTCCTGGCATTATGGCATGGAGCTGCTTGTAGAAGTGGAATTATGTAACATCTTACTGCAGGGTAAAGAAATCAAGGATTTTTTATGTGGAAACATTAAAGAAGTACTTTCAAATGAAGCACATTGTTCTTTCCCTTGTGTGAGATGTAGTCTGAAGCTTTTCCCTCACAGCAGCTAGCCTGATGAACAGATTAGTTAATATCTTTATAATGTTTGAGTTGCTAAAAGTGACAACATACAATTGAAAAATTAATGTCAAACTTCAAAGAAATAATTGCATTTGTCGTCTACCGAATATGCTGTAGTCTATAGGTGCCATAACAAGAAATTTCTGTGCTATTGCAGCCTTTAAAACTGTTACTGAAAGCTC